>NC_083467.1:580000-652500 GCF_030014155.1 Tachysurus vachellii
TCACACATACACACACATTTAGCACAAAACTCAACACAAATTTTAATTGTGTGTGTGTGCAAGAGAGAGAGAGAGAGAGAGAGAGAGAGAGAGAAAGTGAGTGTGTGAGAGTGTGAGTGTTTGAGTGTGTGTGTGTGTGTGTGTGTGTGTGTGTGTGTGTGTGTGTGTGTGTGTGTGTGTGTGTGTGTGTGTGTGTGTGTGTGTGTGTGTGTGTGTGTGTGTGTAATGGTCATCTCTGTGTTAAACACACTGTAACACACTCACTGTACCCGCTGTGTACACGCTGATACAAACCCCTGATTACGGACTTCTTCTTGCTATAATTATACACTTAACACTTATTAACACTTACTAACACCCTGAATCAGCTGTGATGGCATTCGGCTGTGTCACAGCTTCATTCAGATCATCAGAGGTCAGAGAGTAAGAACAGAAATAAAAACCTTTTCTACATTTCACACTCAGGCATGTTACATTAATAAGAAAAGTGACATTTTACATACATTTTAGAGCTATATATTACATAGCATTATGTATTATAAAGCATTATAAACATTATATATATATATTACATTATTATAAAACATTACATATATATTACATTATAAAGCATTATAAGCATTACATATATTACATTATAAACATTACATATATATTACATTATAAAGCATTATAAACATTACATATATATTACATTATAAAAAAACATAACAGAAAGAAAAAGTCCCACAGAGCTGAAACTGTCAGGCTTCTGTAACAAAACACTGAAAACAAAGAAAACACAAAATAAATATCAACACAATGACTGTAAATACACATGCAGAGTGACACTGAGCTGTTTAAATACAAATACAGATCAATCTCTGAGTACACAGTCACACACACACTCACACACACACTCACACACACACACACACTCACACACACACTCACACACACTCACACACACACTCACACACTCACACACACACTCACACACACACTCACACACACTCACACACTCACACACACACTCACACACATACACTCACACACTCACACACTCACACACACACTCGCACACACTCACACACACTCACACACACACACAGTCACACACACACTCACACACACTCACACACACTCACACACTCACACACACACTCACACACACACTCGCACACACTCACACACACTCACACACACACACTCACACACACACTCACACACACTCACACACACTCACACTCACACACACTCACACACACACACTCACACACACACTCACTCACACACACACACACACACACTCACACACACATACACACACACACACTCACACACACTCACACACACACACACACTCACAAACACACACATACACACACACACTCACACACTCACACACACACACACTCTCACATACTCTCACACACTCATACACACTCAAACACTCTCACACACTCACATACTCTCAGACACACTCACACACTCTCACACACACTCAAACACTCTCACACTTACTGACACTTACTGACACACTCACACACACTCAAACACTCTCACACTCACACACACTCACACACACTCTCACACACTGACACCATCTCACACGCACACACACAATCAAAGAGAAACAGTTAATCACATATAGGACAAGATACATGTAGAAACAGACAGGAATATGTAGAACAAGACGCACACACAGCACACACAGACACACTCACTCACACTCACACACACACTCCAGAACCTCTGTCAGAACCAGTACCACGCACCATCTGAACAACTGCTCTCCCAATGTTGCTCATTCTTCTCATCAAGCTACAGTTAATACACTCATCCTGTCAAAGAATTCAGTTTGTTGAGAAAACTTTTCTTTTCTGCCCTGCAGCAGATGGTGTGGGGTTTAGCTGCTCGTCAGTCTACCCAGCAGAGATGAGTGCCATGTTGGAGTGGGCCGCTTTGACACCCCAAAATTCATTGTCGCTGCTAGCACGGTAAAGGGATCTGCCCTTCCGCTTTGTTCCAAGGCTCCTCAAGTCCTTCAGGTGGCGGCTGAAGAATGACCCTGAAAAGCCAAAGGATATGATTGTAGGTGGGGCAAATTGTCTCCTGAATTCCGGCCAGCACAGCCGAGTGGATCTAATGCCACCACCCTGATTCTAGTGCAGTGCATTTGGCCAAGGGCCACGTGTCTGCGTTCCTCTGCCTAGAAACAAAGAGCAATATCATTCCCGCTCTCAGGACTGTATCCATACGGGCTCCAGAGGGAAAAAGGTCGACACCCCTGGTGCAATAGCGAGAAATCGCCCAGCAGATGCTGATGAGCCAAATGTTCATGGGAGAGGGGAAGAGACTCAGCGTGGCATTGACACAAGTTCCCTGCAGAGAGCGGCCCAATTCCATACGTACCTACACGAAACTTCTCTTTCTCTCCTCTTTCCCAGAGTGTTTCAGCAGCATTCAGAGTGAGTGTACTTAATAACACACCATATTCAAGGAGGTACAGAATACACCAGGATTCAGGCTGCACCCAGACCCTTTATGGAGGGTGAAGATGACATGTATACAAGTGGCTTTACACACTTATCTCCAGGTTCTGCTCAGAATTTAATACAGGGGCAACAATCTAGCAATGTTCAGAAAACATTTACCAGGTAACGTTCATCCAGAGCTTATTAGGCAGAGGAGCAGTGTCTTGGCTATTAAAGAAACATGTAAATGATATGAGGTTTGTGCTGCTTTAACAGGGTCCTCCTATCCACCATTTAAGGGCAATGTGTTGGGGCTGAGCTCGAGCTGTCCGTCCACAATATAATCACTATTCAGAAAACGTTGACAGAATGTTAATGGCAGTGTAAGTGTTTTAACCTAACATGTTGTTGGTAGCATCATGTTAAACATTAGCACGATATTTTCAGAATTTTTCAATATATTCAGAAGAATGAAAAGGTGGTGTAATAAATCAGCTCTTATTTATTCTAAACTGTAATAGTGAGCTGCTTTACACTCAGCTTGAAGTTGTTTATGGGGCGATAATGTGACCATAACCAGGTTTATTGTGGTCTAAGTTCAATAATCTTAATGAGCATTATAGTAGAATGTTAATTCTTTTACATTGAGCATTGGATTCATGATATTTTATCTAGATGCTGTAAGTAGATATAAATATATTTTGCTTTTAATTATTTTTAAACAAGTTTATTTGATTCCTCATTCAGTGTATTGAATGAATGCCGCAGGAAAAAATAATCAAAAATGAACGTAGACCGCCCCCTGGTGGTGGTGTAGTGAATATTCACAGTGATGAGAGAGTGACAGTGTCAGTCAGTTTATTACCCACACATAAGTACTAACCCTAACCCTAACCCTACAAGTACTTATGTGCACTTTACAAGTACTTTATAAGTACAAAATAACTATATTACATTATATTGTGGCCATTAAACCTTTTTACAGAGAGAATTTTTACATTTTTTTAAAACAATTTTACATCATTTATTAATGAAACCTGATAAAAGAAGCAAGTTTACACATGATGTTATATCAAATGTATGAAAACTGTGTTTTAAGTCATCTAACTTTGGAAAACAGAGAATCAGAGAATGTCCTCTACGTCCTGTACACTAGTTTGTAGGCACTTCAGAATAATTACACATTTCTCGAAGACAAACAGCTAATTAAAGACCAGCAGTGAGAGTATTAACAATATAGTCTTAAAACACCACACTAACCAAGTGCAAAGCAGTTTCCCCCTTATACCACAACAGAGGAGTGTGTGTGTGTGTGTGTGTGTGTGTGTGTGTGTGTGTGAATGTGTGTGTGAGTGTGTGAGTGTATTTGTGTGTGTGAGTGTGTGTGTGTATTTGTGTGTGTGTGTGGTGTGTGTGTGTGTGTATTTGTGTGTATGTGTGTGAGAGTGTGTGTGTGTGTATTTGTGTGTATGTGTGTGTGAGTGTGTGTGTGAGTGTGTGTGTGTGTGTGTGTGTGTGTGTGTGTGTGTGTGTGTGTGTGTGTGTGTGTGAATGTGTGTGTGAGTGTGTGAGTGTATTTGTGTGTGTGAGTGTGTGTGTGTATTTGTGTGTGTGTGTGGTGTGTGTGTGTGTATTTGTGTGTATGTGTGTGAGAGTGTGTGTGTGAGTGTGTGTGTGTGTATTTGTGTGTATGTGTGTGTGAGTGTGTGTGTGAGTGTGTGTGTGTGTGTGTGTGTGTGTGTGTGTGTGTGTGTGTGTGTGTGTGTGCTTGTAGTTCCTCACACAGAGAGAGACAACAAACAGATCTGTGACATCAGAAGTTGCAGATGAATGTTCAGGAAACTGAATAATAAAAAGTATTTTATACATATTTATGTCCTGGGGATGAAAATAAAATAGATCATTTAAAGTAAATCATTTACAGACAGATTGTGTGTTGTTCAGTTATTTAAAATCAAATCAAATAAAATACAAACATCTGTTGTATAATTAGATTTGTTAGGATCTGTTTAATTATATTTTATAAGTAAATATAAAACATGTTAATGCAATTATTATTATTATTATTATTATTATTGTTGTTGTTGTTGTTGTTGTTATAATTATTGTGCTTTATTTATTGTAACAATTATACAGAATTGATTTTGTTCCGTTTAGCCAATTAAATTATAATTGTATACGCATTTAATTAGTTTTATTAGTTAATCATTTTATATAATAATTAATAATAATTATAATACTATTTTTTTTATAATAATAACACACACACAGCACACACACACACACACACACACACACACCTTCGTCATATTCGATGGAACCTGAATCTGGTTTCTAATTGAATTCGATGGAGTTCGTTGTGACGCGTTATGACCGAACACACCGCGGTAACCAGGCGACAGAAAAGCGGAGTATTTCTCACTATTGATCTGATGTTTCTAACTGAACACGGTGTGTTAGAGCGAGTTGACAGTTATGACACCATATTGGATAAGTGTTGATTTGGCTACAGATCTTCTTCTGGCTGCAGCTGGACTTGCGGTCGCTGCTGCAGGATTTTATTATTTGGTGAAGAAGCTAAGAGATGGACAGAAAAGAGCGGAGGTGAGCGCTGGTCCTGAGGTCCTCACTGAGGTCCGCACTAAACACACACACAACTAGTTTGGGGGAAACTCGGAGAAAAACAGCTAAAAACAGCTTTAGTCCTGGATGTGATGAATATGGGTTAAATAATCGAACACAAACTCGATTATAACGGCTTTACAGCCAGCTAACTAACTGAAAGGTAAAAAAAATACTATTATTAAAATATTGTCAGCGAGACCGATCTATTATCTGTGTAGCTACATTAGCAGTATGATCTAAACAGTGTTTAACGGTATAAAGTACATACACTCACCGTCCACTTTATTAGGAACACTGGTTCAGTTCATTTCTACAGTTTAACCCTTCTGCAGACCTCGGGTCAGTGACCCGGCTGGAAACTTTAAAGATGCCCTGCCACACGTATTTCATTACTTTTGTGGTAATGTCTGAAGTTTATCATGGACTCTGTAACATATTTTTGTGTAAATAATGCCTTGGTTATCTTGTTTCAAGCCATTCTAGTGTGGTATAGAAGTCTGCAGGAAGACTCAGCTCGATTTGTGCCAGTTCTCATGAATATTCAATGAGCTATGCTGCTTGGCTCCGATTGGCTAACCGCTAGGATATGAGAGCATGACTATTCATTCACCCACACAATAAGTAGCCTAGGCTAGAGGACATTTGTTTACAATCACCTTGAATTGCGGCAGAATGGCTTCTTCACAAGCCCGTTGACGTTCAGCCATCCTTGCTGTATAGGAAACTCACTGAGCTACACGAATTCTGGGGGCGCGGTCTCAAGTGGGAGAGCTCATGAATAGTAATGAGCTCAGACACTCTGACGTCAGAGTGACCAGCTTTTCCAACTGACCTGATTTCTCTCCTTATTTCTTTTAAGTGTTTAGAACTGACCGGGGAGGTAACAGTTCGTATTCACATTCACGACACAACACAAACACATATGGACCTAACACATATCAAAAAATACAAGTGAAAACGGTTTTGTGTGGAAGGGCACCTTTAATGTGTCATAACTTGGGTTTCCTTCCACATATTCGCCTGAAATTTACCAGGATTGTTCCAAATTATGAACTTTGCAAGTAAAAGTAATTTTGTCTATTTTCGTTGAACTATGTGTTCGTAAAATCAATACTTTCCTCAAGTCATCCAGGGCCAATTTGACCCGGCCACTTTTCAGTGCAATGAACATACATACAGATACAAAAATGCACACATAAAATGTCCACTAACACACGCACCCAAAACACACACAAACACACACATAAATAAGGCATTGCATTTCATTAGGCCTCCAGAATAAAAAGCTACATATTTGTAAATATTTCACACATTTGATATGCCTTTGCCTAGCAGAGGGCAAAATATGATCTACCGAAATGATGCTACACACACACACACACACACACACACACACACACACACACACACACACACACACACACACAAGTATTGGGCATTGCATTTTGATTTATAAGCATTCAAGTCAATTTGGCCTGGAAAAAACAGGTTTTATTATTTACTGACATTAAAAATGGTCAAAATGGTTTCAAAACAATCTCCTGGCTTTGAAAAAAAAATTTTTTTTACTAGAACAT
Source organism: Tachysurus vachellii (assembly GCF_030014155.1). Lineage (NCBI taxonomy): Eukaryota > Metazoa > Chordata > Actinopteri > Siluriformes > Bagridae > Tachysurus > Tachysurus vachellii. The sequence continues at coordinate 586,659 of NC_083467.1, forward strand.
GAGGCATTTTTGCATATTAATGAGGTTTATTATACCAAATATTACAAAAAAATGGCAAAATATATGTTAATATGTTGGAAACAAGTTAGACTAAAAAGGTGAAAAAAAGGGCTGTCATATATACTTCATTTTGTATATGCAGTCAAAACAGACAAGGTCAAGTTGACTCAGCGCTCCTAATTTGCATAGGGATGCAGACGAGTTCTGCAGAAGGGTTCAGCAGCACAATGTACACAATTATTCAGATTCACGTCAAAAGCTTCCATTAATGTTCATGTCAAACATCAGAATGAAGAAAAAGAAGGACTGGTTTTAGTATTTCATAAACTGCTGATAAAGCTAGCTAGAGTCTCCAGAGTTTACACAGAACTAACAGAGAAAATAAGTCTGATAACATGTGGATGTGAACTTTCAGGATTGTCAAATGGAGAAGGATGAGACGGACGAGGCGTCCATGCTGGAGAAGGATATGACGGACGAGGCGTCCACGCTGGAGTTGATAGTGAGCCAACTGGAGGAACTGATCTGTGAGATACAGAGAGAGAATAAGAGAGAAATTGAGGTGAGAAACAAAAACCCCTCATATAAATAGTTCTTTTCAAAATAAATTGAGTATCAATCAATCAGACAAAGAGAAAAACTGTCTGTAGACTGAAACTGATGGTCATCTGTTTGGAGGCGTGAACAGTGACATGATATTAAACAGACAGAGAAGATTTCATGTCCATCAATATCTCAACAATGATAATATTAGTGTTGAGGCGTAAAGTTTAATATAACACACTGCTGAATATTAATGAGTTGAATATAGACGAGTGTTTTTTAATTATTACCTGCAGTTATTTAATCATGAGGCAGCAGCACAATGTAAATGTTTCTCTTTATTCAGATTCATGTCAAAAACTTCGGTTAATGTTCATGTCAAACATCAGAATGAAGAAAAAGTGTGCCAGAAGGACTGGTTTGAGAATTTCATAAAAAGCTGATAAAGCTAGCTAGAGTCCCCAGAGTTTACACAGAACTAACAGAGAAAATAAGTCTGATAACATGTGGATGTGAACTTTCAGAACTGTCAAATGGAGAAGGATGAGACGGACGAGGCGTCCATGCTGGAGAAGGATGAGACGGACGAGGCGTCCATGCTGGAGAAGGATGAGACGGACGAGGCCTCCATGCTGGAGAAGAATGAGACAGACGAGGCGTCCATGCTGGAGAAGGATGAGATGGACAAGGCGTCCATGCTAGAGATGATAGTGAGACAACTGGAGGAACTGATCTGTGAGATACAGAGAGAGAATAAGAGAGAAATTGAGGTGAGAAACAAAAACCCCTCATATAAATAGTTCTTTTCAAAATAAATTGAGTATCAATCAATCAGACAAACAGAAAAACTGTCTGTAGACTGAAACTGATGGTCATCTGTTTGGAGGCGTGAACAGTGACATGATATTAAACAGACAGAGAAGATTTCATGTCCATCAATATCTCAACAATGATAATATTAGTGTTGAGACGTAAAGTTTAATATAACACACTGCTGAATATTAATGAGATAAAAGAGTTGAGAAATGCTTTAAGTGAGAGTTCCCATGGGTTATAAATATTCACACAAGGTTTCATATCCCAGTACATTTTTAAACAAAATGATGTCCTTGTTATCTTCTGGTCATTATTACTACAGTGAAACACACAACTTGTTTTTCAGCTTTTCATCACTGTGTAATTAATTAAACGCTCATGTTACGTGAAAGTCTGAGTATTTTCCCGTGCGAGAATCCACACACAACATCCTGGTGCACTCACACAGACTCGCATGAAGAAGGACAAATCAGGCTTAAACCTGTCCTTAGAACCAACAGCTGACTGATGTTTTTAATGATGGAAGAAAACAGAAATAATGATAATAATACTGCTGAATATTTCACACTTTTGTTGTAGATCCTGCAGGTTGCTCTTGCTGAAGCTGAGAGTAAATATGAGAAGGCGATGAAGTCCCATGTTCAGGTAGAGAACGAGAACTTGGACCTGATATTCAAGATACATTTGCTGCAAGACACAGTGAAGAACTACAAGAAAGAGCTTCATGAGGCATACAGGAAGTGCAGCATGTCACTGATGGTAAGTGAGAAAATCCTTGCAGTCAGCAGTTCCTTTATACATACTGTAATGAGTGTGTTTTTTTGTGTGTCATTGTTTCTGCTGGATTTTTTTGGAAACACTGATTTTTTTTGTGCACTCGTGTGTGTATGTTGAGCACCTGTTCAGTGTAAAGAGCGTTCATGACACAGCTCATTTACATTTATTAACACCCACAAAACTCCATAAAAGGTCAAGCACACAGATCAGTGAGAGAACGAACTGAACACTGAGAGGAAAGACAGAAAGACTGACACAGACGTCACTGTGACTCACTACTCTGATATAATACATAGTTAATAATGTATAATAATAATAATAGTAAAAATTAAAGTCCAGCAATCTAGTCATTATATTATGTGAAGTTTTATTATTATGTGAATTACATTCGTTTGTCTCCTTACGCATAAACTTAAACACTCAGGGTCTCCAGTAGGAGACAATTTTTCAGCACATACAAGATTTTCATGATCCCAGATCTTTTGAGTAAATGTTCACAAGAAGGTTTTTATAAATAAATCGATTCCCACAGGAAACTAAATAAAAAGTGTATTTCTAGTTTAAGATGCTGACTTTCTTTTTATTTACTATATGAATGTGTCTCAGTGAAGATGTGAAAAGTAAGTAGTGAAGTTTAAACCTCTTCTGCTCCATGGTTGTGTTTTAGGAGTATGAGCAGGAGAAGTTCACTCACAGTCTCTTACAGTCAAAGTTCAAGAAGATGGAGGGAACTTTGAAATGGAGTGTTAACTATTTGAATGTAAGTTCTGAGAAATCATCACTTCTGTAATACCGCTATAAATAAACTTGACCAAAATTCATATTACTTTGTATTTATTCCTTTGTCACTGAAGTGAAGCAGTAAAGTTATCATTAAAGTTAATAAGCCCTCAAAGCAATTCAAGCTGTTCTTCTAAATGAGATGAGTGTAAATGTGTCTCTTCGCTTGTACTGCTTCAAGGTCGTTGTGGCTGAAGCTCAGAGAAAATACGAGACACTGCAGGACTTCAATGACGAGCTACGGAACGAGAACAACGACCTGATATCTGAATTCAACTTTGAACAGATCTCTGAGCTATACAGGAAGTGTGACATCATAAATAATGTAAGTGAGAAAATCCTTGCAGTCAGCAGTTCCTTTATACATACTGTAATGAGTGTGTTTTTTTGTGTGTCATTGTTTCTGCTGGATTTTTTTTGGAAACACTGATTTTTTTGTGCACTCATGTGTGTATGTTGATCACCTGTTCAGTGTGAAGAGCGTTCATGACACAGCTCATTTACATTTATTAACACCCACAAAACTCCATAAAAGTTCAAGCACACAGATCAGTGAGAGAACGAACTGAACATTGAGAGTAAAGACAGAAAGACTGACACAGACGTCACTGTGACTCACTATCATGCTTAAAAATGAAGTCCTGTATTTATATAAAATAATGTAATATTAATATCTGTTAATATTAATGAATTTGTTCTTAATTTATCAAATAAGACATTTGTTTACAGATTAAAGTTACAGACACGTCCCCCATAATCTTCACTGAAGTGAAGCAGTAAAGTTATCATTAAAGTTAATAAGCCTTCTGAGTGAGATGAGTGTAAATGTGTCTCTTCGCTTGTACTGCTTCAAGGTCGTTGTGGCTGAAGCTCAGAGAAAATACGAGACACTGCAGGACTTCAATGCCGAGCTACGGAACGAGAACAACGACCTGATATCTGAATTCAACTCACTGCAAGACACAGTGGACGAGGCCAATGAAAAAATCAATGAGATACAGAGGAAGTGTGACATCATAAGAAAGGTAAGTGAGAAAATCCTTGCAGTAAGCAGTTCCTTTATAAATAATATGAATCCTCTCAGTAGGCTTCATTTATCCTTTATTAGACAATAAAATGTCAACATTCCTGACAGTAAAAAACTCTATAAAAGATCAAGCGCTCAAATCACTGACAGAACTGAACAGAGTAAAGACAGAAAGACTGACATCTTATATCACTATGCTTAAAAAGTATGTATTAATATATAGTCTAAATAATAATTAATATATAGTCTAAATAATAATAAATTTGTTCTTAATCTTCTATCAGATGAGGCGTCTGTTTCCAGCTTAAAGCTACAGGCCTCTGGTTATGTGTCAGCAGTTCTTTAGTAATATCTGAATGATTAGATTTATTTGTCTTTACTTGTGGGTTTTTGTTGGATCGATTACTTTATTTTTCATAGTCTTAACTTAATGCCTGCTTGACCTACTGAACTAGCTTTAGATGTGTTTTTGGTAGAGACAAAATTTAAAAAAAGAGTAAATGCTCATATCGTTGCTGTCAGACGGAATCCTCGTATCTCCAAAACCGTTATTTTTCAGGAAATAAAAAAAAACGCCGTACCTTATCTGCAGTGCACAGGGTTTAGTCCGTGTTGCAGTGGATTGTCTTGCGCTAAATTCATGTCCTCAGACGAGCACCAGAACTAGCAGGGGTCAAGATTTTTTTTTCTTTGAGCCCAGTGTTTTGAAGACATTTACCTCAGAAGACGTGTTGATTCGTTGCGACTCTTCTTGAGGAGAAATATGCCGTGAAGCTCTCACACGGAGTGAGGAAGAGGTGGACAGTTGAAGTGTCCAATGGAGTTATGAGATTTGCGCTCAAGCTATTTTCAAGACTTTAGTTAATAACTTGTAAAAATAACAGACCCACGCGGGGACAGCGACGATATGAAGGTTTTCTATGCACATAAAATTAAATAAAATTTGATTTCTAGTTTGAGATGCTGACTTTCTGTTTTTACTGAACGGAATTAAAAGTGAAGACGTGAAAAGTAAGTACTGAAGTTTAAACCTCTTCTACATGGCTGTGTTTTAGGAGCGTAAGCGGGAGATGGAGTATCACAGTATGCTGAAGTTAGAGTACCAGGAGATGAAGGAATTTTTAGCAGCTGAGGAGTCACTAACGGTTCAATTATTGGTGCGTGTCCATTCTCACATTTTGTCTCTCATCCTTAAAGCACTTGATTCTGATGAACTGTTATGATGACTGAGGAGATGAATCCTCTGTCTGAATGTCTGAATGTGTATGGAAAGTAAATTAAACCAACACGCTTGCTGCAGAACATGCAGGTTGCTCTGGCTGAAGCTGAGAAGAACTATGAGCAGGCGTTGGTGTCCCATGAGGAGACTAGGACAAAGAACTACGAGCTGTTATCTGAATCGGATGTTCTACAAGATTGTGTGGACGAGCTGAAAGTAAAGATTGTTAGGACCCGGCTCAGGACTAAAAAGTTAACAGAGGTAAGTAGGAAGCTCTTGCATCAAGCAGTACTAATGATGCATGAAGTTACTCTACAGGATAAATAAACAACTTAACAATTACTTTTAAGATGTATTAAATAGAATTGAATCACAGTATAAAAACATTAAAAAGTTAAATCAGGTTCTCTTTTTTTTTTTTTTTGGCTGTTGGTATTCAGAACTTATTTTGTATACTATCATTGGTCATGGATTTGACTGTTTTTGGAGGAGAGAATAAAAATGCAAATGTCAGAAGTTTAAATTTGTTGCACCCTTAAACTGCACCTAGTTAAAGGTGTGGTCTCCGTTGTTTGAAAGCCAATGTTGACATTTGAAATCACCAAAACAAACACGCCCCTAACCCAAATGGGTCCCACCCCTGTATCGATAGCTCCGCCCACACAAACATACGTAACCCAGGCAACTAATGGAAAGAAATGTGTCTTTATCATAGCTGAAGTGAAGAACAATACGATTGTAGATAAACAAACAAGCAAAAATGACACACAAGCATAATCATGTAAAGGACAAAGACATATATTAGTTCTGTGTAACAAAACAAAACCAACGTTACTCACCTATCGAGAAGGAAAAAAGCGCCTCGGCGTCTTAAGTAAAGTTGGTCACATATTCACAGATTGGAGTTTCCCGAGTCAATAACTCCTGAGCTAAACACTGTTACTACACAAAACACGGTTGTAGCTGCGTCTCTACATTACTACGATAGAAAAGAGGTGTTATTTGTGTAGTAACAGCGTTTAGCTCAGGAGTTATTGACTCAGGAAACTCCAATCTGTGAATATGTGACCAACTTCCTGCTCCTTCAGTTCTCTCCAGCGCTGGAAAGCTGATCCTATATTAACACGTCCTACTTCTTACCTTATCGTAAGTCTTTCTTCACTTTCTTTCTTTGTTTTTATCCTCCATGTCAATGTTAAAACCGCTTTCTGCTAATGTCACACATGCGCACTGAACACTCTCTCCGCCCATATTGACAAGACACGGCCCTTTCTGCTCATTGGCTACACATTAGTTTTGTTTTTGTTTCATTTGTCTTCCCGACTCAGTTTTCTGAAGCGTTTCTCAAACATCAGAGACCCCACCTTTAATACCCATGTTCAGAAGTGCCCCACTGTAAAAGTGAACAAGTCTGCACCTTGTCATTTCCTCTGTTACTGTGTTTTAGGATTATCAGAAAGCACTGGAGAATTTTAACATCCTAAATTCAGAGTGCAAGGAGATGTTACAGAACTGTGAAAAGTTAATTCAGGTAAAATTTCACCTCTCATTGAACCAGGAATGCTGTAGGACTGCTATAACAATTTTTAAACAAGATAAAAAAAAAAATAAAAGAAATCAGTGTGGTGTCAAATCCTTATTGTCTACTGGACCAAAATTCACTTTGTGTTAGTATTGTTTTTTTTTTTAACCTTTTTTTGTTTCAGGAGATTGATCATGATCAGGACGCTCACGTTATCCTGATAAATCAGTATAATCAGCTGAAGGTCAGTTTTTATGCCTCTGCCACTTTGGTAGTCTCAGTTATCAGTAGTGTTGTCAGTACCAGTAGTGTAGTCAGTACCAGTAGTGTAGTCAGTACCAGTAGTGTAGTCAGTACAGTCGGGTGACAAACAGATTTGATTGTTTATCTTCCAGGAGATGTCTGTCCAGATATCCCAGGTGACCAAACTGCAAGCCTTTGTACAGAAGCTGGAGGAAGAGCTCCAAGATACACACAGAAAACGTGATGTGTTAATGGCGGTAAGTGAGAAATAATAAAAAAAAAAACGTCAGGTTTCTTTTTTGGATGGACGTGTCTCACTGCTGAAGGAAAAAGCAAACACTTGAGTTTTAACCTCTTTTTGCTTCATTCTGTTTTAGGAGAAAGAACAAAAGATGGTGGAAGAAAAGTTCCAAAAGCTGCAGTACAAAGAGATGAAGAAAAATTGTAAACAGTGTTATGAGTTACTAAAAGTAAGTTGTTTTCCTTCTCATGACTGATAAAGCACACGGTGTCAGTTACGGGTCAGAAACAGAAATACAGCACCTCATTCACACAGGAATATTTAGAAGCAAACATTTAAGCTTCTAGATTATGATCTGACTTACAGAATAAATCTTTATTTCACAGAAGCATAACAAAGACGGATGTGAGGACCCTGAGGACCCATAAATACCTGGCAGTGGTGGAGTTTAACACTTAACACTTACTTCCCCGACATAATGGTCTTTCTGGTCTAAATGTTGGACCGTTTCCTGGTCAAAAATATAATGTTCTTTGTCATGGGTTTCAGTTGATGAACTATGGGAGCTTGAAGCTCAGGCTCTCAGGAGGGCTTTTGTGGTGTCAGTATGGAGGGAGTAGCTTCTGGAACATTATTGCTGTTAGGTGCAGTTTTGTTGGATGGACCCATAAACCCCAAATACCTACCAGGGGTGGAGTTTAACACCTGATTAAATAGATAGATTAAGGATGGCTTCAAAAACAGCAAGGGTCAAACTGTCTTGAGCCACAAGAGACAAATCTCACACATGACCATAGAATCCACACTCACTTCCTGGACAGCGGAGACACCTGGCACATGTGGCAGGGCATCTACAAACTTCACCTGCCTGTTACCGTCAAACAGTGAAAACCGTCAAATTCCTAGGAATCTACATCAGCGAGGACTTGACGGATTGCTGAAGACAAAAAATCTGGGGATGCCATATAGACGCTCCTTTCTGACGTGTACTGCTATGTCGTTGTCCCCCCTTCAGCCAATGAAAATTGCCTCTGGGGCATTCTCATAGCTTCAAGCCGTGGCACTGTTCCCTCAGGAGGGAACTTAGTAATGTTTGAGATTCAGACACAAACTCACAAACACCTACCAGTTTACATTTATATAGTTTATTTGGACCAAAATAGTGGCACTTTTCTGCTGTTTACATAAATTTTCAGTTTACAGGTTGCCTTTTACCCGAATGTCTAAATAAACAATTTTTCAACATTTACATTTACAGCATTTGGCAGACGCCCTTATCCAGAGCGGGTTAGGGTCAGGGTTAGGGTTAGGGTCAGGGTCAGGGTCAGGGTTAGGGTTAGGGTCAGGGTTAGGGTTAGGGTTAGGGTCAGGGTTAGGGTTAGGGTTAGACCCTTACATTATCTCATTTTTATATAACTGAGCAATTGAGGGTTAAGGAACTTGCTTAGGGGCCCAACAGTGGGATCAAACTCACAACCTTCTGATTGGTAGCCCAACACCTTCACCACGAATGTACCATATCATTTAATCATATTTAATTTGACAAATAGTTCAAATAAGGTGATGGTTCTGTGTTAGTGCACTTGTGGGTTTTGAACGTAAGCGAATAAGCGAAACTTTTGCCGCACCGTGAGCACTGATACGGCTTTTCTCCCGTGTGAACACGCTGGTGGACATGAAGGCTACTCTGCTGAGAGAAGTTCTTCCCACACTGCGAGCAGTGATACGGTTTCTCTCCTGTGTGAATTCGCTGATGTCGCTGAAGATGACTCTGATGATTAAAACACTTTTCACACTCTGTACAGTAATACGGCTTCTCTCCCGTGTGAATGCGCTGGTGTCGTTGAAAAGTACTCTGATGAGTGAAGCTCCTCCCACACTGTGAGCAGTGATGTGGCTTCTCTCCGGTGTGAATGCGCTGATGGAGTTGAAGATTACTTTGTAGAGTAAAACTCTTCCCACACTGTGAGCAGTGGTACGGTTTCTCCCCCGTGTGAATGCGCTGATGGACTTGGAGATTACTCTTTTGGGTGAAACGCTTTCCACACTCTGGGCACTGATACGGTTTCTCTCCAGTGTGAATGCGATGGTGAAGATGAAGATGACTATGATGATTAAAGCTCTTCCCGCACTGTGTGCAGTGATACGGCTTCTCTCCTGTATGAGTTCGCTGGTGTTGCTGGAGATCACTCTTTTGAATAAAACCTTTCCCACATTGTGAGCAGCGATGCGGTTTCTCTCCTGTGTGAATGCGATGGTGTTTTCGGAGAGTACATTTTTGATTAAAACCCTTCCCGCACTGTAAGCAGCGGTACGGCTTCTCTCCTGCGTGACAGCACTGATGAACTCTGAGAGCACTTTGACTCGTAAATCTCCTTCCACACTCTGAGCAGTGGTAAATTTCACTCTGCATTTCTTTCCCAGAGGTGATAGACCTCAGAGCATCAGATGAAATGTGCTCATCGCTGGTGCTGCTTGTAGACACGTGAATCTCGTATTTAATCTCTCCTGATGTCTGCGATCTCACACACTCCTGGCAGCTCTGGACGTGTTTGTTCAGGGCAGTTTGAGACGTATAAGAACGTGAACACAAGGAGCAGGAAAAGACTTGCATCAGGCTGTTGTTTTCTTCAGGAGCAGTGAAAGAGAAAAATAGATTAGAAATGCAACAAAAATATAAAACCATGTTAAGGAACAACCACAAAGTAAAGAAGGACTGCAATTCTATGAGGACTAATTGTTATAATTATTATTATTATTTCATTCATTTATTTATTTAGGACCAATTAAGTGCAAGTGTAGTGCAGTGAATAGAATATACTTCATAACCACACTTAATTATATAATATTGGCATAGAAAGCTCAGGCAGGAACACACTGGAAGATCTGGGATATCTTTGTTGGCAAGGGGATGCAAACTACATACATGCAAAGCAGCTACATACAGCAGAGCCAGGACAACACTAAGGAAAGGCGAATTAGGGCCATCACACATCAGCGCCAGACTGTGGCTGCTACACCAGACCGTGGATGATACACCAGACCGTTGTGCCTCAACATCAGTGTGTTGTGCCTCAACATCAGTGTGTTGTGCCTCAACATCAGTGTGTTGTGCCTCAACATCAGTGTGTTGTGCCTCAACATCAGTGTGTTGTACAAAACAGTGCAAAGGTATAATAGAGTTGTAAATGTTGTAAACACAGGTTTAATGCAAGCATAAATACATTTGAAAACCACAGAACTCAGGACATTAAGAGTTACTGATACTGCACAATGACACACATGCTTTTTTATTATTATTATTTTATACTGTATAATGCTATAGCAACTGTACCTAGCTTAAGAACTGGTTTGACATTAAATTGTTAGTATTATTATTATTATTATTATTATTATTATAGTTTGTTGTTTTGGTTTTCTTGCATTTTAAACACTTTTACATGTTCTATATTCTGAAGACGACTCTGCAATGTCATTGATCTTCTTGTGTAATGACGATAAAGACTATTTTATATCTTTAAGTTTATTAAATCTAGTGTGTGAGGGAAGAGAGGCGAACACCACTCCATTTGTACCAGTGCACCTAACTGGGCAGCACAAGATATGTTCACTTCTCATGGGGGAGTAAGGAAAAGAGACAAATGCTCCAGTCCAATAACTCCAGGCATGAGCCAAAGTGAGACATTAAAAGATGGCAAACGACAGCCGAAGTTATTTCAGAGAAGCTACCGAGTTAGAAATGCAGCAACTCTAGCTAGAAATTCCCAGCTGAGTCCAAATGTGGTGGTAAATCTGAAAAATAAAATGACTATACTAGACTTTACCGTTTTCAGAGCGCTCTTTGTTCCTGCGGTAGTCACACGTACGGCTGAGGTTTTGAGCACGATTCTCATCGTACCACACCAAGAGTTCCTGTTCTGAGTCGATGGGTCGACAAGAGCGGTACAGAATCCCCCCTCGATATTTAAACGCCACAAGATTCTGCGCTTCCTCATTATGAGCGCAATTTACATACCTGAGAGAATCAGACAGATTGGAAGTTTTAAAAAAGTTACAAATGGAGAGAAAGAGCAGAATTCAGAGGTACGATTATGATAAATTTCTACAGAACAAATAACAAATACTTTCCTCACCTCATCCAGTTAGCACACACTTCTCTCTTGGCATCGATGTATTCCTCACGCTGCCCCTTCCTGTAAATCTGCAACAACGACAAAACATTCTCAGGTAATTACGTCAATTATTCTGTGATCATTTCTAAGCACTTCTGCCTCATTATAACCTCAGAGGGCATCTTGTTCTTTTTAAACGGTGCTGCCAAAATCTTTATGTCTGAAGTAAGAAAGACATCAGCCACCAGCTGACCTGTGATTGGTGCTTGATTTAAAGACTGACTGCATTCATCTTAGAGCAGGATTATACTGCGTTAGGAGATTAGGATGATGCACTGGAGCTAATTTATAGAACAGTCCAATCTACAGACGACAAAAGAGGGTCTCAGTCCATGATGCAGTAGAAAAACACCTTGTTTCTGTTCATTACACCTGACATGACTGTCACTGAATGGAAGCATGACACTGGGTGACACACAGTGTCCCTTTGGGAACATTTAACCAAAAATAATCTGACGTTGAGCCAAAAATCTCTCCAAAAAAAATATTTATTGTTTGTTTATTTTTCTTTTTGAAGGACGGGGTGCTGCATGAGATGCTCTGGTCTTTATGATCTTAAAATGGACAACAGTCCTCTGGCCATTATCACAGTTATGAGGGATTCAACGTGAGAATTTTCTGTACAAACATTAAATTTTTACTATCTACAGGTTCATTTATTATCTGTTGAGTAAGTGAGAATTAAATACACTAAAAGTAACAGGACACGTCTTTTAATGTTGTTCTTTTGGCTGCTCCCTGTTCGGGTTGCCAGAGTGGATCATTAAGTCTGCGTATCTGATTTGGCTCAGGTTTTACGCTGGATGCCCTTCCTGACACAACCCTCCTATTTGGGACCGGCATTGAAAGTCAATCCCTCTGGGGAATAGAACCTGGACCACAGCAATGAGAACATGAGATCCTATCGCTGGTCCACCAGGAGCCTAAAGGACACAACTTTATAAGGAATAACTCACCACCCAGGAGTATCTGCTGTTCATGGCGTCCTCTCTGTCCACCAGCTCTCCCTGGTAGGGTCCGAAGTGTGCACCAACTGGAACAATCTCCCCATTATTAAACACTCCCAGACCTGCGTCAGGAATATCGGAATTCCGAATCTCTAGTCCAGGAGGAAGAGTTTGTCTGGCTCGGTCAGTGACCCCCAAGGGAACAGGAGTATCAGGGATGAAGAGCGCTGGACCGTGAACCTCACACTTGTTGAAGAAGTGAGATTTGCAAAATTCACAATCTGGAAGGATTTGATTCCCAAATTAATAAATAATCTCCAGTAAATTTAGTTTATAGTGTTTTAAGTGAGTAAGAATATAATTAAGGGAGAAAGAAACTTCAGCCTCCTTCAGCTCTGTGCTTTTAATCATCAGAACTACACTTGTGTACTCCTCACCAACACACACACACACACACACACACACACACACACACACACACACACACACACAAACACACACACACAACACAAACACACACACACAAAACAAACACACACACCATACACACACACACACACACACAAACAAACACACACACAAACAAACAAACAAACACACACACACACGCACACACACCATACACACCATACACACACAGAAAGGCTGGATGTCTTACAGAGATAATCTTCATTGTCAGCTTCTTCCTCTTTCATGCACAATTCAGGTCTGTTTCTGTGATCGTCTCCATGGTTGTAGATGTTCAGGTCCAGTGTCTCCTCTTTCTTCACACGGACATCTGTCCATCCCGATGTCCCTCCATCTGAAGTCTTTGTTTTCACATATTAAATAAACAGTAAAACTTATTCAGCAGTGTAGTAAAGTACAAACACCTAAAGTACAAACACCTAACATTTAAATCATGTTATTGTTTTCGGTCACAAACCCTGAGAGTCTTTATGTTTTACCTGTGAGGAAGCATCAGGATCCTGAGAGGAGGAGAAATTTCTGTCTGAACTCATTCTAACAGGTCTGAAAAGAGATCAACACTCATTAACACTGCTGCTATAATAAACACCAATTATTATTAACGCTACTGTTACAATAAACACCAATTATTATTATTAACACTACTGTTACAATAAACAATTATTATTAACACTACTGTTACAATAAACACAATTATTATTAACACTACTGTTACAATATACACCATTTATTATTAAAACTACCTGAAGAATCCCAAATCTCTTCCCCTTGTATAAATAGTGCACTATGTAGAGTGTACATGGCGTTATTTTGTTCCCTATCTAGGGCACTTAATAAGTGAAGGCAGGTCGATTTGGAACACAGCCACACGTCTTCTGTTTTATCTTACCTGTCAGGGTTTTTAAGCAAATCGGAGTTTTAAAGCTTCAAACACAGACATAACGACGAGTATTTCTTTATTTCTGTATGGAGCCAATCTTACTTAAACTCTTATTTAATGCGTTAATAATAGCTTTGTCAAGTAGCTCAGCTGCTCAGGATAAAAACCAGCAGCCTCTTTTTGTTCTTCTGCGTTTTCTGGCGATTGTAGAAGCAGCTGCTGGGCGCGTTACCGCCACCAACTGGAAGCAAGGAAGAGGGTATTGTACTCATGGCTTGAAGAAAATGATCTAAACCTCTGACAGATTCTGTCAAACAGGGACTTTTCAATAACCCTGGTAAAGCCATAGCGATTTTCAGAGTGCTCCCAAGTCTTTCTTAAACACGTGTACACTGTTCTCTGAGCCATTCTTACAGCTGCTCAGTGGCTTTCAGCTGCAATGATATAGATGACCCTACTCCAATGTGCCTTGTTGTAGCTTACAACTACTGGAGGATGTCCAGGTCCTGCTCCAAAAACAATGTGGCTTTTTATAGAGTATTGGAGTAGTTTCATTTGCAAGGCAGGAAAAGGGTTAAGGCAGAGGACATGCAGGGTTAATCAAGTTAATATCTTGTGTTTAACCTTCTACATTTACTCTGGTTACTCATCTAATGCGGTTTCTGCTCGGCCACTCATTCTAACCAAAAGCAGTGTCCAAAAGGAAAACAAGACGACTCTCCTGCCTGGCATCTTAGTAGTCAATGTCCAGTCTCTAGAATACAACCTCAGTGACCTTAGGGCCAGGGTTAAGGGACATTCTAGACTGCAACCACCTCTACAGCAGTACCAGACCATGTCATCCAAGTTCTTCTAGGTTCACTGTATGGACATAATAATGGAGTCGGGGAGGTCAAGGGAAGGTGCAATGTGTCTGATTGTAAACAAAGGTTGTTGTGACACCACAAGCAGTCGACCTCTTTCAGGCTCCTTCCCACCCAACCTGGAACTTCTGATCACCAAATGTCACCCTTTCTCACCCTTGGGAGTTCATCTCATAGTCGCTGACATTCAGGACACTGTCGTATGGGACCTGCATGAGCCTTTCATCCTCCAACTGACACAACACCATGAAGATACATGCATTGTGGTGGGGGACTTTCCAAATTTCCACCAGCACATCACCTGCACCCATAGAGCCAATATGGCACAATCATGTCCACTGTGTGGGAAATCGGACCATGTCACGATCTTCCTCATACCTAGAGGGTTAGAGTTAGGGTTAGGCTAAGCTAGGCTAAAGAAGGCTAAAACAGTAAGTTCTGTGGATGGCCACAAAGGTTTAAACAAAAGGTGCTTTGTTCTAAGTTTTTTAGCACTTCTAGATGATTTACCAGGAAATTAAAGCTGAAATTCCGTTTTGTTGTCTCCTTGATCTCAAACCCAAATAACTTTTGAATTTAAACCAAAATATTTTGCTGTACCTTCTGGTTGACATTTTGGTCTCATAAAAGTAAGATGCTAAATGTTAAATAATGCTAAATGTTTGCTAAAAAAAAACTGTGAGCTAGAGTTCAGCTTACTCCCAGAAATAAATAGAAATTATCAATAATTCCAACCCTTTTCTATACCAACTATCATACAGAGATGTCCTGCATCTGGTCCAAGAGAAAATCGCACTTTTCAATACATTTAATGTAATAGTGTTAAATCCAGCACAGTAATGTGATGTAATGACTTCCACTGTTGCATAATAGACACATGGTTATATTCATATACAAGAGTTAGCAAAGATTAAGGAAACCAACACAGTTTGAAACTTTCTTTTACTTGAAAAAAGAACAGAATATTTTTTACACATTTTCCTAATTTTTAGGATTCAGACACCTACAGTACAGTTGTGTACCTACCAGTTTTGGCAGCATACAGATGACACTGATGAACCTGACAGATGGTCTTAAAGTTTTCTGGGCTGATTGTTGGTACGGTTTCCACTCTCCTGACAGTATATTTGCTAGAGTACGTGACGTATTTGTCATTAAATTGTTTGAACTCAAAGTCAAAGACATGTGAAACGTGTGATTAGTCATTTGCTTAACATTAAATTCCAGACTTTGTTAGTAATAAAGTAACTGTACTAGCTACCAGAACACCATGATATATGCCTTTATATCAATCTTCTATCTAGTTAAACACAAATGAAATAACACATTATTGAAAGTGAAAATTGGTTGATTTACATGATGCATGCTAAGCTTTTATAGGCAGAAAGTTAAATGTACTAGAATACAAACCAGAGTCACCAAAGTTTTCTGCTACTTCCTTCCAAGCTTCTTTAATGTCTCTATAGTCATGTGACAAATAAGATGAAAACATTTATATGATTGAAATAGATGTCCCACTCATGCCATGAAAGTGGTCAGAGGAATCATTAGAGCCAACCAACCGATTTTGTTACTTTACTACCTAAACTTTTACAACCTATTTGTTACTTACATACATAACTTACATCAAGTTAAAGAGAATCTCATCTCACGTGACTCTTGGTGAGGTCACTTTTACCAGTCAGCACTGGTGTTGAAATCATGTTTTACACTGAAACCGTCACCGAAGACGTTGCCGCTTGCTAGTGTGAATGCTATTTAAAGTCAAAGGTAAACATTAAAGGTGGGGTCTCCGTTGTTTGAGAAATGCTTCAGAAAACTGAGTCGGGCTGACAAACAAAACAAAAACAGAACAAACGTGTAGCCAATGAGCAGAAAGGGGCGTGTCTTGTCAATATTGGCAGAGAGAGTGTTCAGTGCGCATGTGTGACGTGTTTGAGCAGAAAGCGGTTTTAAAATTGATATGGAGGATAAAAACAAAGAAAGAAAGCGAAGAAAGGCTTACGATAAGGTAAGAAGTAGGACCCGTGTTAATATAGGATCAGCTTTCCAGCGCTGGAGAGAACTGAAGGAGCGGGAAGTTCGGCACATATTCACAGATTGGAGTTTCCCGAGTCAATAACTCCTGAGCTAAACGCTGTTACTACACAAATAACACCTCTTTTCTATCGTAGTAATGTAGAGACGCAGCTACAACCGTGTTTTGTGTAGTAACAGTGTTTAGCTCAGGAGTTATTGACTCGGGAAACTCCAATCTGTGAATATGTGACCAACTTTACTTAAGACGCCGAGGCGCTTTTTTCCTTCTCGATAGGTGAGTAACGTTGGTTTTGCTTTGTTACACAGAACTAATATATGTCTTTGTCCTTTACATGATTATACTTGTGTGTCATTTTTGCTTGTTTGTTTATCTGCAATCATATTGTTCTTCGCTTCAGCTATGATAAAGACACACATACATGTGGGCGGAGCTATCGATACAGGGGTGGGACCCATTTGGGTTAGGGGCGTGTTTGTTTTGGTGATTTCAAATGACAACGTTGGCTTTCAAACAACGGAGACCTCACCTTTAAAACTGGAATATGAATCCATAAAATAACAGTGAATGCTTTTTGTCTTCCACAGCGAAAAATGTTACACATATCATTATAAGCCAGAAAAGGAATGATAAGGTCATATTTAATTTGATAAATAATTCAAATGATGTAACGGCTCTGCATTAGTGCACTTGTGGGTCTTAAACGTAAGTGAATAAGTAAAGCTCTTCCCACACTCTGAGCAGTGATACGGCTTCTCTCCTGTGTGAATGCGCTGGTGTAGCTGGAGAGTACTATGCTGAGAGAAGTTCTTCCCACACTGTGAGCAGTGATACGGTTTCTCTCCAGTGTGAATGCGCTGATGTCGTTGGAGATGACTCTGTAGAGTAAAACTTTTCCCACACTCAGAGCAGTGAAACGGCTTCTCCCCCGTGTGAATGCGCTGATGGACGTGGAGATTACTCTTTTGATTAAAGCACTTTCCACACTCTGGGCAATGATATGGTTTCTCGCCTGTGTGAATGCGCTGGTGTAGCTGGAGATGACTCAGATGTGTAAAGCTCTTCCCGCACTGTGTGCAGTGATACGGCTTCTCTCCTGTGTGAATGCGCTGGTGTTTTCGGAGATTGCTCTTTTTATTAAAACTCTTACCACACTGTAAGCAGTGATACATCATCTCCCCGGCTTGACTGCACTGATATGTTTTCGGAGCAGTCGGTGGAGTAAAGCTGTTACTACCTGAGCAATCGTTGCTTTTCTTCTGCGTTTCTTTCTGAGAGGTGTTGAAACTAAGAGCAACAGATGTTTGCTGATTACTGGAGCTATTCGTGGGCATCTGACTCTCTCCTGATTTCTGCCTCAAATCCTCTTCACAGTGGAATCTCTGGATGTGTTTGTTGAGGTAAATTTGAGATGTATAATAAAGTGGACAAAATGAGCAGGAGAAAAGTTGAAACGCAGATTTCTTTACTTCTAGAGGAGAGAAAGACAAAACGAGGGGAAAAAGAACATTAGAAACAAACAATAAAATATAACACTTGGTGGGTTAACCAAGCACTAAAATGGCTTGATAAGTAAAAAGATATATTATATGATAAGTCCAAGAAGCACTGGTTAAGATAAGGCAGGTTCAGATGTGCCCCTTTTCCACCGAGGCAGTTTGAGTGCTGGTTCAGAGCTTAATTTAGAATTAGTGCTTTCTTTTTCGACACCCAAAGCACCGGCTCTGAACCAAGAAAAGTGGTTCTTAAGTAGCACCAAAACGTTGCTGGTCTAGACCTAAGAACCGCTTGCGTCAGGGACTGTGGACGGGGCTGTGACGTGGCTGTGACCCCCCCCGACCTGAACCCGAGTGGTGTTCTGTTATTGGACTTCTGTGCTAGTCACAGTTTGTCCATAACAAACACCATGTGCACAAGGGTGTCCATCAGTACACATGGCACCAGGACACCCTAGGTCGGAGGTCGATGATCGACTTTGTGGTTGTTTCATCTGACCTCCGGCCATATGTCTTGGACTCTCGGGTAAAGAGAGGGGCGCAGCTGTCAACTGATCACCACCTGGTGGTGAGTTGGATCCGATGGCGGGGGAGGAAGTTGGACAGACTTGGCAGACCCAAAAGATCTTCAACTCCCACCTCCGGCAGAGCTTCAACCAGATCCCGAGGGAGGTTGGAGACATTGAGTCCAAGTGGACCATGTTCTCCACCTCAATTGTCGACGCGGCTGCTCGGAGCTGTGGCCATAAGGTGCCTGTCGTGGCGGCAATCCCTGAACCCGGTGGTGGACCCCGGAAGTAAGGGATGCCGTCAAGCTGAAGAAGGAGTCCTATCGAGCCTGGTTGGCTCGGGGGACTCCAGAGGCAGCCTATAGTTACCGGAGGGCCAAGCGAGCTTCAGCTCGGGTGGTTGCGGAGGCAAAAATTCGGGTTTGGGAGGAGTTCGGTGAGGCCATGGAGAAGGACTATCAGTCGGCCTCGAAGAAATTCTGGCAAACCTTCCGCCGTTTACAGTGGGAGTGGGAATCTGCTGACTTTGACTGGGGACATCCTTGGACGGTGCAAGGAGTACTTTGAGGTTCTCCTCAACCCCACCGACATGTCTTCCACTGAGGAAGCAGAGGCTCAGGGCTCAGTTGTGGACTCGTCGATCCCCCAAGCTGAGGTCACTGAGGTAGTTGATAAGCTCCTCAGTGGCAAGGCACCGGGGGTGGATGAGATCCGTCCTGAGTACCTCAAGTCACTGGATGTTTTGGGGCTGTCTTGGATGACAAGCCTCTGCAACGTCGCGTGGCGGCTGGGGACAGTGCCTCTGGACTGGGCAGACTGGGGTGGTGGTCCCTCTGTTTAATAAGGGGGACCGGAGGGTGTTCCAACTAGAGGGGATCACACTCCTCAGCCTCCCCGGAAAAGTCTATGCCAGGGTACTGGAAAGGAGAATTCGGCCGATAGTCGAACCTCAGATTCATGAGGAACAATCCGGGTTTCGTCCCGGTCGTGGAACACTGTACCATCTCTATTCCCTTCACCAGGTTGCTTTAGGGTTCATGGGAGTTTGCCCAACCAGTCCACATGTGCTTTGAGGATCTGCAGAAGGCATTCGACTGTGTCCCTCGTTGTGACCTGTGCGGGGTGCTCTGCGAGTATGGGGTCCGGGGCCCTCTGATAAGGGCTGTCCGGTCCCTATATGACCGGAGCAGGTGTTTGGTTCGCATTGCCTGCAGTAAGTCAGACTTGTTCCTGGTGCATGTTGGACTCCAGCAGGGCTGCCCTTTGTCACCGGTCCTGTTCATTATTTATATGGACAGGATTTCTAGGCACAGTCGGGGGACAGAGGGAGTCCGGTTTGGGGACCACAGGATTTCGTCTCTGCTTTTTGCAGATGATGTTGTCCTGTTGGCTTCCTCAAATCAGGACCTTCAGCGTGCACTGGGACGGTTTGCAGCCGAGTGTGAAACGGAGAGGATGAGAATCAGCACCTCCAAGTCCTCAGCCGGAAAAGGGTGGCTTGCCCCCTTCAGGTTGGTGGAGAGCTCCTGCCTCAAGTGGAGGACTTTAAGTATCTTGGGGTCTTGTTCACAAGTGAGGGAAGGATGGAGCAGGAGATCGACAGGCAGATCATGTGTATCTTCTGCAGTGATGCGGTCGATATACCAGTCTGTTGTGGTGAAGAAAGAGCTGAGCCGCAAGGCAAAGCTGTCTATTTACCAGTCAATCTACGTTCCTACCCTCACCTATGGTCATGAGCTTTGGGTCATGACCGAAAGGACAAGATCTCGGATACAGGCGGCCGAAATGAGTTTCCTCCGCACGGTGGCTGGGTGCTCCCTTAGAGATAGGGTGAGGAGCTCGGTCACTCGGGAGGAGCTCAGAGTAGAGCAGCTGCTCCCCAGAACATCCCCCTGGGGAGGTGTTCCGGGCATGTCCAACCGAAAGGAGGCCCCGGGGAAGACCTAGGACACGCTGGAGGGACTATGTCTCTTGGCTGGCCTGGTAACGCCTCAGTATTCCCCCAGAATAGCTGGAGGAAGTGTCTGGGGAGAGGGAAGTCTGGGCATCCCTGCTTAGACTGCTGCCCCTGCGACCCGGCCCCGGAAAAGCGATAGAAGATGGATGGATGGATGATCAATTATCAGCACACATGATAGTATGTAGATACATGCTAAGGCTAACTTTTTTCTGTGTTAATGATAAAATAACGTTATGTACTTTCTCGATTACAACCTCCGTTTATACAGATTACATGGAGCTGCACGTACACGTCGGATTCACCGGAAAAAATAATACTATGGAAGTGAATGTGGTCCATGAACGGTTTGGTTACAAGCATTTCTCAAAATATCTTCCTTTGTGTTCATCAGAACAAAGAAATGTATACAAGTTTGTAACAACATGAGGGTGAGTAAATGATGACAATTTTTATTTTTGGGTGAAATATCCCTTTAAGGCTTGCTTTACTAAGCCCATTGCTGAGTGTATTTGTGTTTGTGAGTAGGGTGAGTCCTTGTCTGTATGCATGTATCTGTGAGGCTCTGTGTGTATTAAACTAGTGAAGCAAATTGTCATAAAAGCTGTGAAAGTCCTTTGGGATGACTTCCTTCAGGTCTTGGAGGTGTTTAAATTTCAGCTCTGTGATCTTCAGGCTGTCTGAATAGAGTGGGGTGACTGTCTGGCTGTCTGAGGTGGAGTTTCGGAGTTCTTGACTCGGATGTGGACGCCAGTCATCAGAATGGTTTATTTTCAAGTCCATCGTTCCATTGTTGTTGTACCTAATAGCACAAAATATAACACAACAAAGTAATCACTGTAATCACTGTTTCATTAAAAAATATGCAACATCATAATGTCATGCCTACAGTATATTGGTACGACATAAGATTTACATTGGTAATTACCTGATGGCTCTGATATCATGGACAGTTAGGTCACCAGGCCTTACTCCAGGGTGCAGAGACTTGCAGAGACTCAGCTTGGTGAAGTCCTGGAAGAAGGTGTGGTCGATGTACTTGACTTCGTATGGATGAGGCTTCACACGGGCCCTCTTCATCAAGTTAACATACTCCGCTGGGAGATACACATCCTGGTCCCTCAGACGCCTCTCGATGACGCTGTGAACGGAGTCGCATTCCATCTGACTATGCCCTTTCTCAAGGTACTTCTGAATGACGACTTTGTTTTTCTTCATGGAGAACAGAAGAAGTGCATTGCTTAGAACTGCATTCCTGGTCTGATACCCGCAGCCGTCACTCCACAAAATAAATGTGTCAGGCTCAGTGTGTGCAGAGAGGTAGTCAACAATGCATGAAGCAAACTCACTGGCAGACAGGGATCCCTCACCTTCATGCCAGACATAACATGTAGCACTGTGTGTCAGCATGTTGTACACGGTGAAATTGTGAACTGCAAGCTTTGTTTTATAATACAATTCAGGGGCTTTTAGCTTTGGGCACAAAAGGAGGGCTTGCAAGTCCATACATATGACCATGATCTTGTTGCTGGCCTTGCATTTGTCGGACAGCTTTTCGGTGCAGGCCTCTTCTTTTTGAAGGAGGTGGTGCTGCCACTCGTCATCAGGTAAGTTGCCGGTCTTGAAAGCACAACAGATGTTGCACTGGTCCTTTTTTCGGTGGTAAATGTCTAGGTTGAGACGCTTGAACTCATCTGCGAACACTTGTCTTGACAAAGGTGTTACATTCTTCTCTGCTGCAACGCGACAATACACTGCATACAGATCAGCCATCGACTGAAACACAGGTTCCAGATACTGTTTGGATGTTGAGGATCTACAGTAGTGTGAGGGCACTTTTGGCAGGTCCTGCAAAAAGCTGCGGATGAATTCATGGCCTGCTACTGAACGACGTGCGTTGCTGTGTGTTTGTCCCTCAGTGTCTGCTTGCGTGTATCCCTCCTTTGCCCAGTTTACGGCAGACCACTCGCCTATTCCTAGGGTAGACAAAAACATACTTTTGCAGACGCGCCTTCTCTGCCCGCTGACCCGTAAAAAAAACATCAGGGAATTTGATCTTCTGGAATTTTCAGCCCCCCTTCTCCTTTGCACAGGGACCACATCAATTAGACCATGCACATACATCCTCTTCTCCTCCCAGGTCATATGTTGCCAAAAGTAATTGAAAATGCTATTCCTCTCAGGCTCGCTGATTGCACTGCAGTGATGTTTAGCTGACTTGGCACATGCTGCTGATGAACATCTAGGCCCAATAGCCCGTGGCTCCCTCATTATTTCCTTCTGCTTCTGTTTTCCAGTGTATGCCTTCCCAACCATTCTTCTTTTCTTGTTGATGACTTTCTTCCAGGTGTTTTCAGCTCTCAGTCTTTTCCTTGGAGGTGCATCTTCCTCAGCGTCTAAGCACAAATTCTCTGCATCCAGGTCCTCTTCGCTTCCACCATGGCAAACTTCAAAATACACACAAACCAAACGTGCATGAATGAGTTACATCTTTATAAACTGTCAACAGTGAGGGCTAGCTAACACTTCATAATAACTTTCACTTATAAGTTACTTATAAGTTATTAGTTAATGATGAACTAATAATTTACAAAACATGACTATACAGTACATTTATAAATAATTAACAAGTGACATGCTAACATTTTATAAATTAGTCACAAAGCTTTCTGCAGCCCCTAATCAAAAGTGTAAACTATTCATCACTGATATATACAGATATACAGTATAGCATAGCACTTATTAATCATTTGTGAACGTATTAAGTAATAATTTAAAACTAACTTATAACTGAGTTTATAAAACATTCATAAAATGTTAGCATATCACTTATTAATCATTTATGAACATATAGTCGTTTGGTAAATGATTAGTTCATCAATTACAAATAATTTATAATTATGTGACTTATAACTGAACATTATTATAAAGTGTTACCGTTGAAGGACCTTATCTAAATTGTAGAAAAGCATCTAACCTACCTGTGTCAAACTGCACCTGCTCTGCAGCCAGCAGCGAGGCCTCCTCTCCTTCCAGACCACCAGAGAAATCTTTTCAAACACATGGTACAATTAGTGTGAAAATTAATTTTTAAACAAAAGTCTATTGTTGTGAAATCCATCTGCATAAAACTTATACATTTTGGCATGTGAAATCATAAATATCTCTCAGAAATTCACTCTACTAGCATGCACCACTGTGTCCTGCACCACTGTATCCTGCACCACTGTGTCCTGTACCACTGTATCCTGCACCACTGTGTCCTGTACCACTGTGTCCTGCACCACTGTGTCCTGCACCACTGTGTCCTGCACCACTGTATCCTGCACCACTGTATCCTGCACCACTGTATCCTGCACCACTGTATCCTCCACCACTGTATCCTCCACCACTGCTGCTTCCTCTCTCTCTACACTCTCTCCATCAGAGCTCTCACTACCATCAGAGCTCTCACTATCTATTAGGGCCCTTGCCTGATCATATGGCACATTGACCATCTGACAGTTCCTTTAAGAACACAGACATGGTTGCTGCAAAAAATAAAATTAATAAAGGTCAAATTATCGTTTCACTATGTTATACGGCGTGTTTACGTATAATAACGAGGCAAAAAGCCAGCCAGCTTGCTTAAAGTGATGAGCATGACGGCAAAGGCAGCTACTTGTTGAACATAACGGTTTGCCTTGACATTGTAAGATAAAATCCTATCTTATCTGCAATGCACAGGGTTTAGTCCGCGTTGCAGTGGATTGTCTTGTGCTAAATTCCCCTCAGACGAGCACCAGAACTAGCGGGGGTCAAGATTTTTTTTCTTTGAGCCCCACGAAAATCACTTTAGATATCTCACCAAACATTACGAAACCAATGCATAGTGGCTAACTAAGTCAACGGCAGCCAATTTTTGTGCTTTAAATTCAAGGTTTTGAACATTTCAGTCAACAAGATAGCTACCGTCCAATGCTACAAGAACTTAGATCTAAAGAAAAATCTAGCAGCCTCAGAAACGATACATTACACCTTAGCATTAAAAGTTACCATTACTTCAAGATAAAACTGTTATATATAATATATAAACTGTTATTATATAATTCATATAACTGAATCATGAATAACCAGTGTTTTGAAGACATTTACCTCAGAAGTCGTGTTGATTCGTTGCGACTCTTAATCTTGAGGAAAAATATGCCGTGAAGCTCTCCCGCGGAGTGAAGAAGGGGTGGAGTTACGAGATTTCTTAGACAGTTGAAGTGTCCAATGGAGTTAAGAGATTTGAGCTCAAGCTATTTTCAAGACTTTAGCTTGGTTGTAACTTGACCCACATGGGGACTGACTGATAGCATCGATATGTGGAAAAAATATGAAATTGACAAAATTTGGACATAGGAGGTTTCCGCCCGACAACGACGATATCCTTCATACAGGTCTGAGGAACGTGATGTGGCAGTTTATTTCAAAGCCTGATGTTCCATACAAGGAATATAATGGAACATCCAGAATCACATAAATGTGTTTTGCTGCCCATCACCAGAAATCTTTCCAAAGTCAGGTGTATATAATATGCACTGACAGGGCTCGGTCAAGTAGGTGAGCTGGATGTTCACATCTTTATAAATACACTTAAAAAAAAACGAAGGAGACGTTAGAATGTTAGAAATCACACAGGTCTGTGAATCGGTTTCACCTGCTTTGATGCAAATGAAAGTGACATCAGGTGCAACAGCAAGACAACCCTCAAAAAGGGAATGGTGTTGCAGGTGGTGGCCACAGACAATCGCTAACTCCTTATTCTTTCTGACTGATTTATCACTAGTTTTTATCTCGTTGTCACTATTTGCAGCATGAGGCAATACCAGCAACCCAATCAGGTTGCACAGGTAGTCCAGCTACTCCAGGATGGCAATCACAATGAGGTTTGGTGTGTCTCCCAAAACAGTTTCAAGATCATGGAGGAATTACAGAGAGACAGGCTGGTTCAAGAGGGGAGCTGTACAGAGCTGTAGAAGGGCAACAACCCAGCAGGAGGACCAGTATCTGGTGGAGGAACTGGAGGAGCACTACCAGAGCCATACAAAATGACCCCCAACAGGGTACTGGTGTGCAAGTGCACCAAACAGACTCCACGAAGGTCTGACCTTCTTTAGTACGGTCAGACCTTCGTGTAAAGGTTCTAATAAAACCAGAATTGGCAGGTCCACCATTTGCTCCCAGTAGAGGTCTTCTCGGGTCTAAAGAAATGTACCAGACCCAAAGTGACCCGAATCACTTTTTACCCGAACCGGAAGTGCAGAAGACCCGACCCGAGACACACCCGATACCGACCCAACCGTTTATTTAACCCGACTGGACCCGAATGTCCAGGTCTGTTTCAACGAAAATTAGCTTACCGCCAGCTACACGATGTCGCAAGCGGTCTTGGCAAACAGAGGAGAGGTTGGAAAAGGACTCGAGTTGATGCACACATGCGAGATACAGTAGTCTGGGTCTTCTCGGGTCCGTTCGGTAAAAACACATTCATTTTAAATTACCCGAGACCCGGTGCCACTATTATTATACACGACCCGTGTCTAAGGCACACGTGAAACTTTTAGACAGCTCGGGTCTCGGGTCGGACCTCGGGTTTTCGGATCTAAGTGGACCCGTGAAGACCTCTAGCTCCCAGTTCTCTTCATGGATAAGATCAGGTTCACACTTAGAATATCTGACAGACAGGAAAGAGTCTAGCGATGCCATGGGAAATTTTGTGCTGTGTGCATATCAGCTTGACCAGTTAGGTGCTGGGTCAGTGGCTTTCTGGGAAGGAATGTCCTTGAAGGGTGACACAGACCTCTAAGTGCTAGCCAACAGTATCCTTACTGATATTAAGTACTCAGACCCCTGGCCCTCAATAGTCCCCAATAGTGTTTTAGGCAGGTGGTACATGTCAAAGTCACATTAAACATGAATGGCAGGACCTAAGGTTTCCCAGCAGAACATTTCCTATAGCATCACAGTCCCTCTGCCAACTTTCCTTCTTCTAATACTGCGTCCTGGATCCAACTCATCCAACACCACACATGACCATCCACTGGATAGAAAACGTAATTCATCAGACCAGGTCACCTTCTTCTATTGGTCCATGGTCCAGTTCTGATGCTCATGTGCCTATTTTAGGTGGTGTACATTAGTCAGCATGGGCACACTGTGCACTCCATTACAGAAAATACACTGCAATCTGTTAGGCACTGTGTGTTCTGAAGTCTTTCCATCTAAGCCAGCATTCAATTTTTCAGCAATTTGTGCTGCAGAGGCTGTTCTGTGGCATCAGACCAAGCTGGACAGTCATCGATCCACAATGAGCAGGTTGGACAAGTTTCCACATCACACAAACTGGTCACCCATAAAAAAGATGAGTACTCCAGTACTGCAGCACAATGGTGTTTGGGGGCATGGCAGAAGTGAGCATGAAGATGAATATTATTCCTATTGCTGCCATGCTAGTCAAAACAATTAACTATGGCCCCATTCATCTGCTAGAGATACCGGACATCATCAAAGGTCAACAATAGGATTAGGAGGTCATTCTGACTCCCAACCATTAAAACACAGTCTTTTGTTAAAGGCACCATCAAGAATCGTCCTGCATCCTCTTACCTTCTACCATGACGTACACATGGTACACGTACACATCTTAATCTCATCCACAACTCATTTCAGAAAGATGGTGATTAGGCATAATACTTTAAGATTATTAAAAATCTAGCATAAAATCACTAAACTAGACTTTACCATTTGCAAAGTACTTGTTACTCCAGAGGCAGTCAAACGTATGACCAAGATCTTTAGCATATTCCTCTTCGTACCACACCAAGAGCTCTTCTCCTGGGTCGACGGCTCGACAGCATCGGTACAGAATTCCTCCTTGATACATAAATGCCATGAGATTCTGCTCTCCTTTATTACGAGCACAATTCACATACCTAAGAAAATGGAGGAATAAAATGTCATGGGGAGAGAACAGTGACTGGTGGAAAGATATTTACAACAAATAAAGAAAAGTACGAAGAAATTTCCAACAATTAGCTCACCGCATCCAGTTAGCATGCATCTCTCTCTTGGCATCTACATATTTTTCACACTGACCACGTCGTGATATCTGCAAATAATTTACACATTTACATTTTATTTGTTAATACATTTTTTTTGGTATGTCTAAGCACTCCAATGTAGTTTTTTTTAACTTGGTCAGTGGCCCAGCAGTGGCAGCCTGGTGGACATGGGATTTGAACTCACAACCTTCTGATTGGTAAGCCACCGCCTTAAGTGTAGTGAAGTGACGTGACATACGGCTAAGTACGGTGACCCATACTCAGAATTCGTTCACTGCATTTAACCCATCCAAAGTGCACACACACAGCAGTGAACACACACACACCGTGAACACACACCCGGAGCAGTGGGCAGCCATTTATGCTGCGGGACCCGGGGAGCAGTTGGGGGGGTTCGGTGCCTTGCTCAAGGGCACCTCAGTCGTGGTATTGCCGGCCCGAGACTCGAACCCACAACCTTAGGGTTAGGAGTCAAACTCTCTAACCGTTAGGCCACGACTTCCCCCACATTTACAGTTACACTACCACATATTCCATTATATTAAGCTTCTAACTTTGGTGCCTTCATCTGATTAACCCAAGATCATCTGGATCTCTAAGGACTGAGGGGATTACGATCAGAGGAAGGTTAAGTTTCAAATAAAAATGTTTAAATGTAATATATTTTTCTCCTGGTCCTTATTTTAAATGGGTCATAAATAATATCAATAATTATCGATATCGACCGATATGAAACACTGATATCGTGATACAGTTTTCAGTCATATCGCCCAGCCCTAGCTCCTATGCAAAATATATGACGGTTGGATGTTATACAATATCATCACTGGAAAACAATCAGTATTAATACATGGAGACAGTAAAGTAGTTAAAATTCATGAGCTTCTTCTTCAGAATAAGGTTTGGAGCGAGTTGAATGAAAGTACCACCACTGCCCCATTGTTGCCCTACAGTAATGTACTGCATTCAACCCAAAACAAGACTTTTAATATTCATAATAAATTCATAATAACTCACCACCCAGGAGTATCTGCTGTTCATGGCGTCCTCTCTGTCCACCAGCTCTCCCTGGTAGGGTCCGAAGTGTGCACCAACTGGAACAATCTCCCCATTATTAAACACTCCCAGACCTGCGTCAGGAATATCGGAATTCCGAATCTCTAGTCCAGGAGGAAGAGTTTGTCTGGCTCGGTCAGTGACCCCCAAGGGAACAGGAGTATCAGGGATGAAGAGCGCTGGACCGTGAACCTCACACTTGTTGAAGAAGTGGGATTTGCAAAATTCACAATCTGGAAGTAGAGAAAACATAATGGAAGAAAAATTAACCAGTGTTATTTTTAATAAACTGTAACACGATCTTTCAGGTTTACTTTTTTTATCCATTACGTCAGATGATGTTTATATCCACAGATATTCCAGATTTCTTTCTGGACCTTCAGTAGAAACATCAATCAGAGAGCCGACATCACAGTATGACATTTATAGTGTGTAGGACATAATAATTAGTGTCACAGAGATCTAGAGAAGCCCTGATATCTTACAAAGGTAGAATTCACTGTCAGCTTCTTCCTTTTTAATGGAGATAACTTCAGGTGTGTTGTCAAAATCATCTCCATTGGACTCCAGAGTCTCCTCCTGCTTCACATGGAGCTCCATCCCTCTACCTGAAGTCTCTGTTTTCACATCCGCACACAACTGTTCATGAAACACAACCAGGTGATTAAAGGGGGGTGGGGGGTGGGGGGTCTGCAGGCTGCCAGCAAACTATAAAAGTTATTATATTCTGTCTTTATGTTTTACCTGTGAGGAAGCATCAGGATCCTGAGAGGAGGAGAAATTTCTGTCTAAACTCATTCTAACAGGTCTGAAAAGAGATCAACACTCATTAACACTGCTGCTATAATAAACACCAATTATTATTAACACTACTGCTACAATAAACACCAATTATTATTAACACTACTGCTACAATAAACACCAATAATCATTAACACTACTGCTATAATAAACACCAATTATTAATGTAGAGTGTACATGGCGTTATTTTGTTCCCTATCTAGGGCACTTAATAAGTGAAGGCAGGTCGATTTGGAACACAGCCACACGTCTTCTGTTTATCTTACCTGTCAGGGTTTTTAAGCAAATCGGAGTTTTCAAGCTTCAAACACAGACATAACGACGAGTATTTCTTTATATATGTATTTCTGTATATCTGTATGGAGCCAATCTTACTTAAACTCTTATTTAATGCGTTAATAATAGCTTTGTCAAGTAGCTCAGCTGCTCAGGATAAAAACCAGCAGCCTCTTTTTGTTCTTCTGCGTTTTCTGGCGATTGTAGAAGCAGCTGCTGGGCGCGTTACCGCCACCAACTGGAAGCAAGGAAGAGGGTATTGTACTCATGGCTTGAAGAAAATGATCTAAACCTCTGACAGATTCTGTCAAACAGGGACTTTTCAATAACCCTGGTAAAGCCATAGCGATTTTCAGAGTGCTCCAAAGTCTTTCTTAAACACGTGTACACTGTTCTCTGAGCCATTCTTACAGCTGCTCAGTGGCTTTCAGCTGCAATGATATAGATGACCCTACTCCAATGTGCCTTGTTGTAGCTTACAACTACTGGAGGATGTCCAGGTCCTGCTCCAAAAACAATGTGGCTTTTTATAGAGTATTGGAGTAGTTTCATTTGCAAGGCAGGAAAAGGGTTAAAGCAGAAAAGACTCTACTCTCATTTCTTGCAGCATAGCTGTCACAGAATAACACTGGTGTTTATTGTAACAGTAGTTTTAATAATAAATGGTGTTTATTACCAAAAGCAGCATCCACAAGGAAAACAAGGCGACATCAGCAACAAGCTGAGGGTGTTCAGTCTCCGTACTCTCCTGCCTGGCTTTCTAGTAGTCAATGTCCAGTCTCTAGAAAACAACCTCAATGACCTTAGGGCCAGGGTTAAGGGACATTCTAGACTGCAACCACCTGACCATGTCATCCAAGTTCTTCTAGGTTCACTGTATGGACATAATAATGGAGTCGGGGAGGTCAAGGGGTGGAATGTGTCTGATTGTAAACAAAGGCTGTTGTGACAGCACAGGCTCCTTCCCACCCAACCTGGAACTTCTGATCATCAAATCTCACCCTTTCTACCTTCCTTGGGAGTTCATCTCATAGTCGCTGACATTCAGGACACTGTTGTATGGGACCTGCATGAGTCTTTCATCCTCCAACTGACACAACACCAAGAAGATACATGCGTTGTAATGGGGGACTTTCCAAATTTCCACCAGCACATCACCTGCACCCATATGCATAGGCAATATGGCACAATCATGTCCCCTGTGTGGGAAATCGGACCATGTCATGATCTTCCTCATACCTAGAGGGTTAGAGTTAGGGTTAGGCTAAGCTAGGCTAAAGAAGGCTAAAACAGTAAGTTCTGTGGATGGCCACAAAGGTTTAAACAAAAGGTGTTTAGGTGTTTTAGTTTTTTAGCACTTCTAGATGATTTACCAGGAAATTAAAGCTGAAATTCCGTTTTGTTGTCTCCTTGATCTCACACCCAAATAACTTTTGAATTTAAACCAAAATAATTTGCTGTACCTTCTGGTTGACATTTTGGTCTCATAAAAGTAAGATGCTAAGTGCTAAATAATGCTAAATGTTTGCTAAAGAAAACTGTGAGCTAGAGTTCAGCTTACTCCCAGAAATAAATATAAATTATCAATAATTCCAACCCTTTTCTATACCAACTATCATACAGAGATGTCCTGCATCTGGTCCAAGAGAAAATCGCACTTTTCAATACATTTAATGTAATAGTGTTAAATCCAGCACAGTAATGTGATGTAATGACTTCCACTGTTGCATAATAGACACATGGTTATATTCATATACAAGAGTTAGCAAAGATTAAGGAAACCAACACAGTTTGAAACTTTCTTTTACTTGAAAAAAGAACAGAATATTTTTTACACATTTTCCTAATTTTTAGGATTCAGACACCTACAGTACAGTTGTGTACCTACCAGTTTTGGCAGCATACAGATGACACTGATGAACCTGACAGATGGTCTTAAAGTTTTCTGGGCTGATTGTTGGTATGGTTTCCACTCTCCTGACAGTATATTTGCTAGAGTACGTGACGTATTTGTCATTAAATTGTTTGAACTCAAAGTCAAAAACGTGAAACGTGTGATTAGTCATTTGCTTAACATTAAATTCCAGACTTTGTTAGTAATAAAGTAACTGTACTAGCTACCAGAACACCATGATATATGCCTTTATATCAATCTTCTATCTAGTTAAACACAAATGAAATAACACATTATTGAAAGTGAAAATTGGTTGATTTACTTGATGCATGCTAAGCTTTTATAGGCAGAAAGTTAAATGTACTAGAATACAAACCAGAGTCACCAAAGTTTTCTGCTACTTCCTTCCAAGCTTTAAGCTTCTTTAATGTCTCTATAGTCATGTGACAAATAAGATGAAAACATTTATATGATTGAAATAGATGTCCCACTCATGCCATGAAAGTGGTCAGAGGAATCATTAGAGCCAACCAACCGATTTTGTTACTTTACTACCTAAACTTTTACAACCTATTTGTTACTTACATACATAACTTACATCAAGTTAAAGAGAATCTCATCTCACGTGACTCTTGGTGAGGTCACTTTTACCAGTCAGCACTGGTGTTGAAATCATGTTTTACACTGAAACCGTCACCGAAGACGTTGTCGCTTGCTAGTGTGAATGCTATTTAAAGTCAAAGGTAAACATTAAAGGTGGGGTCTCCGTTGTTTGAGAAATGCTTCAGAAAATGGAAACAGAGTCGGGCCGACAAACAAAACAAAAACAAAACAAACGTGTAGCCAATGAGCAGAAAGGGGCGTGTCTTGTCAATATGGGCGGAGACAGTGTTCAGTGCACATGTGTGACATTAGCAGAAAGCGGTTTTAACATTGACATGGAGGATAAAAACAAAGAAAGAAAGCGAAGAAAGGCTTACGATAAGGTAAGAAGTAGGACGTGTTAATATAGGATCAGCTTTCCAGCTCTGGAGAGAACTGAAGGAGCAGGAAGGCCTGTGATGGGACGCCGAGGTCACTTTTTTCCTTCTCGATAGGTGAGTAACGTTGGTTTTTTCTTTGTTACACAGAACTAATATATGCCTTTGTCCTTTACATGATTATGCTTGTGTGTCATTTTTGCTTGTTTGTTTATCTGCAATCGTATTGTTCTTCCCTTCAGCTATGATAAAGACACATTTCTTTCTATTAGTTGCCTGGGTTACGTATGTATGTGTGGGCGGAGCTATCAGTACAGGGGTGGGACCCATTTGGGTTAGGGCGTGTTTGTTTTGGTGATTTCAAATGTCAACATTGCCTTTCAAACAACGGAGACCCCACCTTTAAAACTGGAATATGAATCCATCAAATAACAGTGAATGCTTTTTGTCTTCCACAGCGAAAAATGTTACACAGATCATTATAAGCCAGAAAAGGAATGATAAGGTCATATTTAATTTGATAAATAATTCAAATAATGTAACGGCTCTGCATTAGTGCACTTGTGGGTCTTAAACGTAAGTGAATAAGTAAAGCTCTTCCCACACTGTGAGCAGTGATACGGCTTCTCTCCTGTGTGAATGCGCTGGTGTAGCTGGAGAGTACTTTGCTGAGAGAAGTTCTTCCCACACTGTGAGCAGTGATACGGTTTCTCTCCTGTATGTGTGCGCTGATGTCGTTGGAGATGACTCTGATGATTAAAGCTCTTCTCACACTGAGAGCAGCGATACGGCTTCTCTCCCGTGTGAGTGCGCAGGTGTCGTTGGAGATGACTCTGATGAGTAAAGCTCTTCCCGCACTCTGAGCATTGATACGGCTTCTCTCCAGTGTGAATGCGCTGATGGACATGAAGATGACTCTGTAGAGTAAAACTTTTCCCGCACTCTGAGCAGTGATACGGCTTCTCTCCTGTGTGAATGCGCTGATGGACGTGGAGATTACTCTTTTGATTAAAGCGCTTTCCACACTCTGAGCAATGATACGGTTTCTCTCCTGTGTGAATGCGCTGGTGTAGCTGGAGATGACTCTGATGTGTAAAGCTCTTCCCGCACTGTGTGCAGTGATACGGCTTCTCTCCGGTATGAATGCGCTGGTGTTGGCGGAGATCACTTTTTTGAATAAAACTCTTTTCGCATTCTGAGCAGTGATACGGCTTCTCACCTGTGTGAATGCGCTGGTGTTTTCGGAGATTGCTCTTTTTATTAAAACTCTTACCACACTGTAAGCAGTGATACATCATCTCCCCGGCTTGACTGCACTGATATGTTTTCGGAGCACTCGGACGAGTAAAGCTGTTGCCGCTACCTGAGCAAACGCTTTTCTTCTGTGTTTCTTTCTGAGAGGTGTTGAAACTAAGAGCAACAGATGTTTGCTGATTACTGGAGCTATTCATGGGCATCTGACTCTCTCCTGATTTGTGCCTCAAATCCTCTTCGTAGTGGAAGCTCTGGATGTGTTTGTTGAGGTAAATTTGAGATGTATAATAAAGTGGACAAAATGAGCAGGAGAAAAGTTGAAATGCAGATTTCTTTACTTCTAGAGTAGAGAAAGACAAAACGAGGGGAAAAAGAACATTAGAAACAAACAATAAAAAATAACACTTGGTAGGTTAACCAAGCACTAAAATGGCTTGATAAGTAAAAAGATATATTATATAATATAGTGTGGTTAGATCTCGCAAACAGGTATGGGTCTGTCCCACACCAGCTCATCAGGTTTGCCCTCAACTTCTTCCATATTCCACCATGTATTCAGAGTATCATAACCAACTAGTTCGACAACCTCCATGTCTTCTACGCAACCTCGGAATTTATTACTGGGTGGCAGCAAGTTGAGAAAGGAATAGACATGGGATGCTTCATCTCTCCCATACTCTTCACAACAGCTTTCGAGGTCATTCTTATTGGAGGAAGACAGTCAGTCTACGGAGCTACATGGATGACGTCACCACTCTCCTTCAGACGGTCGGCATGTACCAACAGGCTACTGAAAAGGCTCGAAGACTTGCTCGCATGGGCCAGGATGAACATAAAACCATCCAAGTGACGTAGCCTTTTCATTCAAAAAGGAGTCAGGAAAGACAACATCTCCTTCTCAGTGAGTGGTGAGAAGATCCCATGCTTGATAGACCAACCAGTGAAAAGCCTGGGAAGGCTCTACACTGCCGATCTGTCAGACAAACACATGGCTTCCTCCATAATCACACAACTAACTGGTGGTTTAAAGAATATAGACGAAAGCCCGCTACCAGGCAAATTCAAGGTCTGGTGCTACCAGTTCACTTTATACTATCGCTTGCTGTGGCCCTTGAAGTTATGCGAGATCACCTCATCGACAGTCCTGAAGATGGACACGAAGGCAAATAATTACATCCGGAAGTGGCTCGGCCTTCCCCAATGCCTGTCCACTTCAGCTCTGTTTGGGAAGAACATCTTGAGGCTTCCGATGAAAACCATCAGCTTCGGCTATAAACTGGAAAAGGGTGAGGCTGCTCTTTGAGCTGAAAGACTCTCCCGACCCAGTAGTACAAAATGCCAATGCCCAAGTTCGTACCGGAAGAAAATGGGATGCGCATCAAGCAGTGAATCAGGCCACAACTCATCTGACACTCCAAGAAGTAGTGGGATTGACACAGCATGGCAGGGCAGGCTTCGGATGGACAACATCAAACAGTACGTGGTCCAAAGCCACAAAGAAAGAGAGGAAAAGTCTGATTGTTCAGGAGATCATGACGGAGGAAGGGGAAAGCTATAGGGTCAAAGCGGTGAGTCAATCCCAGCAAGGGAAATGGACAACTGTGAGGCCGTAATCGATAGGACCATCACCTGGGCCGACTTGTGGAAGCTGCCCCAAGCAAGGCTAAGTTTCTTGATCAGGGCTACGTATGATACCCTGCCAAGCCCCCAGAACCTGCACTGCTGGTATGGCACAGAAGAGTGTTGCCAGCTCTGTGGCCACCAGAGTCCCAGCCTTCAACACATCCTCTCTGGCGGTAAGACTGCTTTGACTGAGGGCCAGTATGGGTGGCGCCATGACCGCATCCTGTGAAAGCTAGCAGAGGTAATTGAAGCACGCAGACTCAAAGTGAATAAAGCCAGCATGACAACATCATACAAGTCCATTCAATTTGTTAGGCAAGGGGGAGGGGCACTAAGCAGCTTCGTGCGGGAGAGGTCCCTCTTGTCATCAGGAGGTGAATGGGACCTGAGAGCCGATCTTGGTCGCCAATTGAAGTTCCCACAGCAGATTGTCATAACATCCCTTCGACCCAACATAGTAATCTGGTCCACCTCCACAAAGACTGGCATCATGGCCAAGCTAACTGTGCCATGGGAAGATGGGTTGGAGGCAGCATTTGAGAGGAAAAGGGAGAAGTACGCAGAGCTTACATCCGCATGCACACAAGCTGGGTGGTGAGCATATACCTTTCCAGTGGAGGTTGGTTGCAGGGGCTTCACCGGAACCTCCACGCAGTGTTTCCTTGAGACTCTCGGTGTCAGAGGCGCCAAGCTGCAGAAGGCCCTGAAAGACCTGGCAGAGGAGGCAGAAAAGACAAGGCTTGGGGGAGAGATGGCTTCTTGCTACGCAGAAAAGACAAGGCTTGGGGGAGAGATGGATCCTAGGGCAGCTGCAGGGGGTGGCAGGGAGACGTCCCTGCCGCTGCTCCACCACCTAGAGATGTTCCGGGATTAAAGGAGCAAAACATCAAGGATGGGTGGCTCCCGGCTGATGACCCTGCAGTAGCCTCCCCGGCACTGGCGGAAGTGCGTCTGGCAGAAATGCCTTGCAGGTAGTCTTACCTGTGCGTACATCAGTCCAAGAAGCACCAGTTAAGATAAGGCAGGTTCAGATGTGCCCCTTTTCCACCGAGGCAGTTTTAGTGCTGGTTCGGAGCCTAATTTAGAACCAGTGCTTTCTTTTTCGACAGCCAAAGCACCGGCTCTGAACCAAGAAAAGTGGTTCTTAAGTAGCACCAAAACGTTGCTGGTCTAGACTTAAGAACCGCTTGTGTCAGGAGCTGTGGGCGGGGCTGGGGGCGGGGTTACTGTTAGCAGCTTTGATAATGTGCCTTAAGTAGGGGCTGGGGGCAGGGTTACTGTTAGCACCTTTGAAAATGTACCTTAAGTAGGGGCTGGGGGCGGGGCTACTGTTAGCACATTTGATAATGTACCTTAAGTATACTAATGTTTATTATCTTAATCTCATCCACAACTCATTTCAGAAAGATGGTGATTTGGCATAATACTCTAAGATTATTATTTAATCATGTTTTAAGCCCAAACATCTATCATAAAATCACTAAACTAGACTTTACCATTTGCAGAGTACTTTTTATTCCAGAGGCAGTCAAACGTATGACCAAGATCTTTAGCATATTCCTCTTCGTACCACACCAAGAGCTCTTGTCCTGGGTCGACGGCTCGACAGCATCGGTACAGAATCCCTCCTTGATACATAAATGCCATGAGATTCTGCTCTCCTTTATTACGAGCACAATTCACATACCTAAGAAAATGGAGGAATAAAATGTCATGGGGAGAGAACAGTGACTGGTGGAAAGATATTTACAACAAATAAAGAAAAGTACGAAGAAATTTCCAACAATTAGCTCACCGCATCCAGTTAGCATGCATCTCTCTTTTGGCATCTACATATTTTTCACACTGACCACGTCGTGATATCTGCAAATAATTTACACATTTACATTTTATTTGTTAATACATTTTTTGGTATGTCTAAGCACTCCAATGTACTTTTTTAACTTGGTCAGGGGCCCAGCAGTGGCAGCCTGGTGGACATGGGATTTGAACTCACAACCTTCTGATTGGTAAGCCACCGCCTTAAACGTTACCCTACCACATATACCGTTATATTAAGCTTCTAACTTTGGTGCCTTCATCTGATTAACCCAAGATCATCTGGATCTCTAAGATTTTTGTGACACCTCAAGACCACAATGCAATCTGTGAAGCATGCTGGTGGCAGCACCATTATTTGGTGAGGCTGCTTCACGTCTATTCGGCAGTCAAGCTAGAGGGAGTCATAGCTCCAAATACTGAACTATTCTGGTACAAAACCTATTAGATAACAAAGCCTGTTAGATTCCTGAAGATGGCTTCTGAAGTAGATCAATGTTTTGAAATGGCCTCGTCAGAGACCAGGTCTATATTCAAAAGAAAACCTGTGGAATGACTTAAAAAACTTTGTACATCACCAAAAAAAAAAAAGTCAGTTTATTAGGTGTGTGTAGACTTTTGATATCCAGTGCAACTTATACTTAAATATTGAGGTGTTAAAATGTTGAGCTCCTATTAGGGCTGGGCGATAAAACGATAACGATATGTATCGCGATAGACACGTGATCGATATCAATAAAAAATGTGTTCAATAAAACGTTCTATATTTTTTATTCTTTGTCGGAAGGAAACAGAGGTTGGGAAGCAGGTTTGGTTGCATTAACAAAAGCACTCACTCTCTGGTAACCTAGCAACGTAGGGAGTGACACAAACAGCCAATCATGTAACAGTATCATGTTTGTTTGCGCCATATCGTTGTGTCGTGCTGGTCTGCTGGATTCCTCTTCAGTAACCGGCGACTGATAAGCAGAAAATGAGCCGCAGCGAGCGAGGAAATTGTAAATGAAAGAGGAAAAGTCTCTCTTTTTCTCCTGGTCCTTATTTTAAATGGGTCATAAAAGATATCAATAATTATCGATATCGACCGATATGAAACACTGATATCGTGATACAGTTTTCAGTCATATCGCCCAGCCCTAGCTCCTATGCAAAATATATGACGGTTGGATGTTATACAATATCATCACTGGAAAACAATCAGTATTATTACATGGAGACAGTAGTTAAAATCCATGAGCTTCTTCTTCAGAATAAGGTTTGGAGCGAGTTGAATGAAAGTACCACCACTGCCCCATTGTTGCCCCACAGTAATGTACTGCACTCAACCCAAAACAAGACTTTTAATATTCATAATAAATTCATAATAACTCACCACCCAGGAGTATCTGCTGTTCATGGCGTCCTCTCGGTCCACCAGCTCTCCCTGGTAGGGTCCGAAGTGTGCACCAACTGGAACAATCTCCCCATTATTAAACACTCCCAGACCTGCGTCAGGAATATCGGAATTCCGAATCTCTAGTCCAGGAGGAAGAGTTTGTCTGGCTCGGTCAGTGACCCCCAAGGGAACAGGAGTATCAGGGATGAAGAGCGCTGGACCGTGAACCTCACACTTGTTGAAGAAGTGAGATTTGCAAAATTCACAATCTGGAAGTAGAGAAAACATAATGGAAGAAAAATTAACCAGTGTTATTTTTAATAAACTGTAACACGATCTTTCAGGTTTACTTTTTTTATCCATTACGTCAGATGATGTTTATATCCCCAGATATTCCAGATTTCTCAGGCAAGTGAAGTGATGATAGGAACACTGTTTGATGAAAGTTCCTTATAGACACTTTTATTACATGTTTTTCTGGCCATTTTACACAAGCAGTAATCCACTGTAACACCTCTCACTCTCTCTCACTCATCTTCTACCGCTTATCCGAACTACCTCGGGTCACGGGGAGCCTGTGCCTATCTCAGGCGTCATCGGGCATCAAGGCAGGATACACCCTGGACGGAGTGCCAACCCATCTCAGGGCACACACACACACTCTCTCATTCACTCACACAATCACACACTACGGACAATTTTCCAGAGATGCCAATCAACCTACCATGCATGTCTTTGGACCGGGGGAGGAAACCGGAGTACCCGGAGGAAACCCCCGAGGCACGGGGAGAACATGCAAACTCCACACACACAAGGTGGAGGCGGGAATCAAACCCCCAACCCTGGAGGTGTGAGGCGAACGTGCTAACCACTAAGACACCGTGCACCCTTACTGTAACACCTGCCCTTTATAATTATTTTACACAATGAGGATTTCAGGTCTGTAGCCCAGTCGTTGTCAGTTTCTCAGAATAACTACAATAGCTTCAGTAGAAACCTTCAGAAATAGACCTTCAGTAGAAACATCAATCAGAGAGTCGACATCACAGTATGACATTTATAGTGTGTAGGACATAATAATTAGTGTCACAGAGATCTAGAGAAGCCCTGATATCTTACAAAGGTAGAATTCACTGTCAGCTTCTTCCTCTTTAATGGAGATAACTTCAGGTGTGTTGTCAAAATCATCTCCATGGTGGTAGACGTTGGACTCCAGAGTCTCCTCCTGCTTCACATGGAGCTCCATCCCTCTACCTGAAGTCTCTGTTTTCACATCCGCACACAACTGTTCATGAAACACAACCAGGTGATTAAAGGGGGGTGGGGGGTGGGGGGTCTGCAGGCTGCCAGCAAACTATAAAAGTTATTATATTCTGTCTTTATGTTTTACCTGTGAGGAAGCATCAGGATCCTGAGAGGAGGAGAAATTTCTGTCTGAACTCATTCTAACAGGTCTGAAAAGAGATCAACACTCATTAACACTGCTGCTATAATAAACACCAATTATTATTAACACTACTGTTACAATAAACACCAATTATTATTAACACTACTGTCACAATAAACACCAAATATTATTAACACTACTGTTACAATAAACACCAATTATTATTAACACTACTGCTATAATAAACACCAATAATTATTAACACTACTGCTATAATAAACACCAATTATTATTAACACTACTGCTATAATAAACACCAATAATTATTAACACTACTGCTATAATAAACACCAATAATTATTAACACTACTGCTATAATAAACACCAATTATTATTAACACTGCTGCTACAATAAACACCAATTATTATTATTAACACTACTGTCACAATAAACACCAAATATTATTAACACTACTGTTACAATAAACACCAATTATTATTAACACTACTGCTATAATAAACACCAATAATTATTAACACTACTGCTATAATAAACACCAATAATTATTAACACTACTGCTATAATAAACACCAATTATTATTAACACTACTGCTATAATAAACACCAATAATTATTAACACTACTGCTATAATAAACACCAATTATTATTAACACTGCTGCTACAATAAACACCAATTATTATTATTAACACTACTGTCACAATAAACACCAAATATTATTAACACTACTGTTACAATAAACACCAATTATTATTAACACTACTGCTATAATAAACACCAATAATTATTAACACTACTGCTATAATAAACACCAATAATTATTAACACTACTGCTATAATAAACACCAATTATTATTAACACTACTGCTATAATAAACACCAATAATTATTAACACTACTGCTATAATAAACACCAATAATTATTAACACTACTGCTATAATAAACACCAATTATTATTAACACTACTGCTATAATAAACACCAATAATTATTAACACTACTGCTATAATAAACACCAATAATTATTAACACTACTGCTATAATAAACACCAATTATTATTAACACTGCTGCTACAATAAACACCAATTATTATTATTAACACTACTGTCACAATAAACACCAAATATTATTAACACTACTGTTACAATAAACACCAATTATTATTAACACTACTGCTATAATAAACAGCAATAATTATTAACACTACTGCTATAATAAACAGCAATAATTATTAACACTACTGCTATAATAAACACCAATAATTATTAACACTACTGCTACAATAAACACCAATAATTATTAACACTACTGCTATAATAAACACCAATAATTATTAACACTACTGCTATAATAAACACCAATTATTATTAACACTACTGCTATAATAAACACCAATAATTATTAACACTACTGCTATAATAAACACCAATAATTATTAACACTACTGCTATAATAAACACCAATTATTATTAACACTGCTGCTACAATAAACACCAATTATTATTATTAACACTACTGTCACAATAAACACCAAATATTATTAACACTACTGTTACAATAAACACCAATTATTATTAACACTACTGCTATAATAAACACCAATAATTATTAACACTACTGCTATAATAAACACCAATTATTATTAACACTACTGCTATAATAAACACCAATTATTATTAACACTACTGCTATAATAAACACCAATAATTATTAACACTACTGCTATAATAAACACCAATTATTATTAACACTGCTGCTACAATAAACACCAATTATTATTATTAACACTACTGTCACAATAAACACCAAATATTATTAACACTACTGTTACAATAAACACCAATTATTATTAACACTACTGCTATAATAAACACCAATAATTATTAACACTACTGCTATAATAAACACCAATAATTATTAACACTACTGCTATAATAAACACCAATTATTATTAACACTACTGCTATAATAAACACCAATAATTATTAACACTACTGCTATAATAAACACCAATAATTATTAACAC
The DNA here is from genome assembly GCF_030014155.1 of Tachysurus vachellii. Lineage (NCBI taxonomy): Eukaryota > Metazoa > Chordata > Actinopteri > Siluriformes > Bagridae > Tachysurus > Tachysurus vachellii. The sequence goes on from NC_083467.1 coordinate 628,754, forward strand.
TACTGCTATAATAAACACCAATTATTATTAACACTACTGCTATAATAAACACCAATAATTATTAACACTACTGCTATAATAAACACCAATAATTATTAACACTACTGCTATAATAAACACCAATAATTATTAACACTACTGCTATAATAAACACCAATAATTATTAACACTACTGCTATAATAAACACCAATTATTATTAACACTGCTGCTACAATAAACACCAATTATTATTATTAACACTACTGTCACAATAAACACCAAATATTATTAACACTACTGTTACAATAAACACCAATTATTATTAACACTACTGCTATAATAAACACCAATAATTATTAACACTACTGCTATAATAAACACCAATTATTATTAACACTACTGTCACAATAAACACCAATTATTATTAACACTACTGTCACAATAAACACCAAATATTATTAACACTACTGTTACAATAAACACCAATTATTATTAACACTACTGCTATAATAAACACCAATAATTATTAACACTACTGCTATAATAAACACCAATTATTATTAACACTACTGCTATAATAAACACCAATAATTATTAACACTACTGCTATAATAAACACCAATTATTATTAACACTGCTGCTACAATAAACACCAATTATTATTATTAACACTACTGTCACAATAAACACCAAATATTATTAACACTACTGTTACAATAAACACCAATTATTATTAACACTACTGCTATAATAAACACCAATAATTATTAACACTACTGCTATAATAAACACCAATAATTATTAACACTACTGCTATAATAAACACCAATTATTATTAACACTACTGCTATAATAAACACCAATAATTATTAACACTACTGCTATAATAAACACCAATTATTATTAACACTGCTGCTACAATAAACACCAATTATTATTATTAACACTACTGTCACAATAAACACCAAATATTATTAACACTACTGTTACAATAAACACCAATTATTATTAACACTACTGCTATAATAAACACCAATAATTATTAACACTACTGCTATAATAAACACCAATAATTATTAACACTACTGCTATAATAAACACCAATTATTATTAACACTACTGCTATAATAAACACCAATAATTATTAACACTACTGCTATAATAAACACCAATAATTATTAACACTACTGCTATAATAAACACCAATTATTATTAACACTACTGCTATAATAAACACCAATAATTATTAACACTACTGCTATAATAAACACCAATAATTATTAACACTACTGCTATAATAAACACCAATTATTATTAACACTGCTGCTACAATAAACACCAATTATTATTATTAACACTACTGTCACAATAAACACCAAATATTATTAACACTACTGTTACAATAAACACCAATTATTATTAACACTACTGCTATAATAAACACCAATAATTATTAACACTACTGCTATAATAAACACCAATAATTATTAACACTACTGCTACAATAAACACCAATAATTATTAACACTACTGCTATAATAAACACCAATAATTATTAACACTACTGCTATAATAAACACCAATTATTATTAACACTACTGCTATAATAAACACCAATAATTATTAACACTACTGCTATAATAAACACCAATAATTATTAACACTACTGCTATAATAAACACCAATTATTATTAACACTGCTGCTACAATAAACACCAATTATTATTATTAACACTACTGTCACAATAAACACCAAATATTATTAACACTACTGTTACAATAAACACCAATTATTATTAACACTACTGCTATAATAAACACCAATAATTATTAACACTACTGCTATAATAAACACCAATTATTATTAACACTACTGCTATAATAAACACCAATAATTATTAACACTACTGCTATAATAAACACCAATTATTATTAACACTGCTGCTACAATAAACACCAATTATTATTATTAACACTACTGTTACAATAAACACCAAATATTATTGATTAACTTTATTTATTTAAGAGAACATGCCTCGGGAACAGATTAGAACAATATCAATAAAACAACTCGATAGGGCCGCACACAAATCCCCCCCGGAGGGATACCTAGTGCACTACATAGGGTGCGCACGCGCCTGTTTCCCTGCTCTACCTAGTGCCCTTCAGTAGTGAAGTATAGCTGCATTTGGGACACAGCCACACGTCTGTTTATCTTACCTCAGGGTTTAAAGCAGGAAGGCGTTTTAAATCATCAAGCACACACAGAGCTATTATTTCTAGCTGAATCAAATCTAAAACTGTCGGAAGTCATTTAATTTAAAAATTATTAGCGGGGGCAAATAGCTTAGCTTTTCAGGCTAGAAACCTGCAGCGTCTTTCCTTACTTCCTCAGTGTTTTTTGGCGATTGGTGAAGCAGCTACTGGGCGCGTTGTCGCCACCATCTGGATAGGAGGAACCCGACCGCGTGTAATAGAGAGGTTTGTGTCCCAACTGTACCCAATGTACCCAAAGTTGTTGTGATCACTGATCAGGCAGACACAGAATGAAAAGAAATAAACAATCTTTATTTTCACAGTGAATGTTTCACAATATCAGAACGCACTGACAGAACCATATACTTTTATTCACATACGCACAGGGGCCAGTGGGCTAGAGCCCAACACAATACTATCACACCAAGCTCCAAAGCAGGGGACAGGCTGGAACACTCAATGATGGCCAGAGGCTACTCTAAAAAAAAGTTGGAAGGAACCTTAGACAGCACACCACCAGTGAACACACCAAATACACACCGGAAAACCGCCATCAGTGCACAACAGCCCTGAGATAAGGAATCTCCACCACCATAGAGTCAGCCAGCCACTCGCTTAGCCCCGACCTCTATCCAATTCCACAACTGACTTACATCAACTTATCTGCTCAACATGCAAAAACAACTACTTAGCTTCTTAAGCTCCAGGACCACTTGCTGTGTAAATTGTCTGCAATCCCACTGACCCACTGCGACTACAAGAAAACACATGCACACAATCATACACTCACAATAACCCCCGGGGCAACCAACCTTGGTTTACTGACCCCGCACAAAGGTTAATAAACATAAATGGACCACAAAACAAGAGATTACATCCAAACAAACAAAAAAATACAAAATAATAACCAACTCATAAGACATTTCCATAAATTAATAACGAAACAAAAGATTACATACAAACCGTTAATTTAATCAACCTCAAAACTAAACATGAGGAAAGAGGACAATGATATTCACACTAAGACCACCTACCTACTAACCAGAGAGACGACTCGTGCTTCGGCACAGAGCAATTACCCTTGCGTGTTCATGACCGCACAAGGAGGGGCATCACAGCATAAATGAGCCTGCTGATAGAGGTATAACACTAAATGATGGCATTCTGCAGACAAACAAAATAACATACCTATTCAGCAGAAACACTACACACCTTAGGCTACACCTGGACCGACTCAACCAACCACATGACGTCGCACCACTAGCACAACCCAAATCCCCCGGAAACAATGTAGGTTGGTAGGAAGTCTATCACCTCTGGGAAAAAAATGCAGAGTGAAATTTACCACTGCTCAGAGTATGGAAGGAGATTTACGAGTCAAAGTGCTATCAGAGTTCATAGTCACACAGGAGAGAAGCCGTATCGCTGCTTACAGTGTGGGAAGGGTTTTAGGGTTCTGCCCCCTGCCCTGAAGGTGGAGTCTGTAGACTTCAGCAGCGCTTGCACCTTTGCAGTCATCCACGGCTTCTGGTTGAAGCTTGTGGTGATGGTCTTGGAGACAGTTACGTCATCAATGGACTCGCCAATGTAGCTGGTCACTGCCGTTGGTTGCAGCCTCCCTGAAGATGTTCCAGTCAGTGCACTTAAAACAGTGGTGAAGAGCAGAGGTGGCTCCTGCTGGCCAGGATTTCACCTGCTTCAGAACCATTTTAGAGTCTGACGGGTTGCCTGTATGCTGAAATTAGCATAACAGAGATGTGGTCTGAGTCTCCGAGGTGGGGGAGGAGCGGGGATGTAAACAAGATCCAGTGTGTTTTCCCTCTCGTTGCACAGTCCACATACTGATGGAGTTTAGGGAGCACAGATTTGAGATTTACATGATTAAAATGTCTGGTGATAATAAACAGTGCGACGGTGAAAATTCTGCAGATCGCTAATAGCCCCACAGAGTTCATATAGTGCCTCTTTAGCATTAGCGCTGGGGTGAATGTACACTCTGACAATGAAAACAGTGGTGAAATACTGGGGTAAATAAAATAGCCTAACAGTTTAAAATAAAATAATCTAACAGTCACAAACTCAACAAACGACGAGCAGTAACTAGAAACACGAAGATAGAACAAACACCATAGAAAATCCAGAAAGACGATTATGTTGATTAGCAGTAAGTATTTAATCAGGTGTTAAACTCCACCCCTGGTAGGTATTTGGGGTTTATGGGTCCATCCAACAAAACTGCACCTAACAGCAATAATGTTCCAGAAGCTACTCCCTCCATACTGACACCACAAAAGCCCTCCTGAGAGCCTGAGTTTCAAGTTCCCATAGTTCATCAACTGAAACCCATGACAAAGAACATTATATTTTTGACCAGGAAACGGTCCAACATTTAGAAAAGGGTTCAGCATTCAGCAGCTCACAGATACAACCGCTAAGCTTTACATTAAACCAGGAAGACCATTATGTTGGGTAAGTAAGTGTTAAGTGTTAAACTCCACCACTGCCAGGTATTTATGGGTCCTCAGGGTCCTCACATCCGTCTTTGTTATGCTTCTGTGAAATAAAGATTTATTCTGTAAGTCAGATCATAATCTAGAAGCTTAAATGTTTGCTTCTAAATATTCCTGTGTGAATGAGGTGCTGTATTTCTGTTTCTGACCCGTAACTGACACCGTGTGCTTTATCAGTCATGAGAAGGAAAACAACTTACTTTTAGTAACTCATAACACTGTTTACAATTTTTCTTCATCTCTTTGTACTGCAGCTTTTGGAACTTTTCTTCCACCATCTTTTGTTCTTTCTCCTAAAACAGAATGAAGCAAAAAGAGGTTAAAACTCAAGTGTTTGCTTTTTCCTTCCGCAGTGAGACACGTCCATCCAAAAAAGAAACATGTTTACATCATAAACAAAATAAAACATTTGCATTTCTAGTTTAAATCACTATAGCTTGTATTGTAGCTCATCATGCAGCACAAACATCACAAGTCATTTCTTAATAATTATTCATTCATTCATCTTCTACTGCTTATCCGAACTACCTCGGGTCACGGGGAGCCTGTGCCTATCTCAGGCGTCATCGGGCATCAAGGCAGGATACACCCTGGACGGAGTGCCAACCCATCACAGGGCACACACACACACTCTCTCATTCACTCACACAATCACACACTACGGACAATTTTCCAGAGATGCCAATCAACCTACCATGCATGTCTTTGGACCGGGGGAGGAAACCGGAGTACCCGGAGGAAACTCCCGAGGCACGGGGAGAACATGCAAACTCCACACACACAAGGCGGAGGTGGGAATCGAACCCCCAACCCTGGAAGTGTGAGGCGAACGTGCTAACCACTAAGCCACCGTGCTCCCCCCCTTAATAATTATTAATGCGGGGATTTTATCACTTACCGCCATTAACATATGACATTTCCAGCGTGCATGTCGGAGCTCTTCCTCCAGATTCTGTTTGGAGTCTTGCAGTGTGATCACCTGGGATGTCAGATCAGATACCTGCTGTATAGTGCACTCCATCTCCTGGAAGTTAAACAATCAAAGCTGTTTGTCACCAAAACCTGACTGTACTGACTACACTACAGGTAACTGAGACAACCAAATCTGACCTTTAACGACTCCTTGTTGATAGGAAAAACCTCCTTAAGCTGATTATATTGAGTCCTCGGGATATTGTGAGCTTCCTGGTCATGCTGCTTCTCCTAAAACACAGTCATGGAAAAGAGTTTTATATTTTTTGTGAAAAAAAGTGAATTTTGGTTAAATGGACAATAAGGACTTGAGACTACATTGACTTTAAAACTTGCTATAGAGGTCCTGTAGTGTTCCTGGTTTAATGAGAGGAGAAACGTACCTGAGTGAACGTCTCACAGCTCTCTACCATCTTTTTGTACGCAGATTTCAGGAGGTTGTGATGCTCCAGTATTTTTTGATAATCCTAAAACACAGTAAAGGAGAAAATTGCAAGATTCAGACTTGTTCACTTCTACAACAAGGCACTTCTGTTGAAGATGAAGTGCAACACATTTCACACTCGGGTGAATTTTTCTTCTTCGTCTTTGTTTGGAAGACAAGTTTACTGTGATACACACAGCACAAATCCTATTTGCTTGATGCAGGATTTTCTCACTTACATTAGTTTTGTTTTTATGCTGCGACTGTTTCTTATAGAGAACATTCTTCAACTTGCACACCCTGGTATGCAGAATGTCCAAGTCGACGCTCAGTAAGGAGTTGTCTGTCTCTAACTCAGCACTGGACTCCATCACCTGCTCACATTTCGTCTCAGTTTCAGTTATCGCAGTCTGCAATTTCTACAGCAAGAGTGTTGGCTTTATTTACTTTCTGTACACATTCAGAGACTTTTGGGACAAAAGTCCCAATAAAAAAACATGACTAATGATGAATAAAGTAAACACAGAAGAAAAACTTACCCTTATGGACTCTTCGTTTCGTGCTATAGTATTTATTATCTTTAGGTACTCTGACTTCAGTATACTGTGATCCTTCTTCTCCCGCTCACGCTCCTAAAACACAACCAAAAGAGGTTTAAACTTCAGTACTTACTTTTCACATCTTCACAGCATCTCATTTTTTATTTTGTTTCATATGTGGAAAAAAAAATATTTATAAAACCTTTAAATGAACATTTACTCAAAAGATTTTGGATCATGAAAATCGAGTGCGTTATTTTTATACGATCTGTTTAATGCAAGGATTTTCTCACTTACGATATTTAGCATTTTATATGTCCTGTACACCTCGCTGAGATCTTTCTTCTTCTGCTTCACTCTGTCTTGCAGTAAGATGATGTCAGCTTTCAGGTGGAAGTTTTCCTCCTGTAGCTCAGCATTGACCCCCAGCATCTTCTCAGAGTTCTTCTCAATATTGGGTAAGAAGATCTTAAAGCACTATAACCAAAGAGTGTGATCTTTATTTCCTTCTACACATATTCACACGCTTTTAAACTCGTCACTCGGTAAAACAGCTTGAAGTTTTACTTTCAATACCAACTTTTCTACTTCACTTCAGTAAAAAAAGGAATAAATTCAAAATAATGTCAGTTTTAGTCAAGCAGAAATTAAGCACTTTAATAAAGATCTTAAGTAACTTTTTTTCTTGCATCTTAATTAAAAATGGCTATAGCGGTATTACAGAAGTGATGATTTCTCAGAACTTACTTTTAAAGATTCAAAGCTCCTTTTCAAAGTTCCCTCCATCTTATTGAACTTTGACTGTAAGAGACTGTGAGTGAACTTCTCCTGCTCATACTCCTAAAACACAACCATGGAGCAGAAGAGGTTTAAACTTCACTACTTACTTTTCACATCTTCACTGAGACACATTCATATAGTAAATAAAAAGAAAGTCAGCATCTTAAACTAGAAATACACTTTTTATTTAGTTTCCTGTGGGAATCGATTTATTTATAAAAACCTTCTTGTGAACATTTACTCAAAAGATCTGGGATCATGAAAATCTTGTATGTGCTGAAAAATTGTCTCCTACTCGAGACCCTGAGTGTTTAAGTTTATGCGTAAGGAGACAAACGAATGTAATTCCCAACTTCACATAATATAATGACTAGATTGCTGGACTTTAATTTTTACTATTATTATTCACTCTCTCACTCATCTTCTACCGCTTATCCGAACTACCTCGGGTCACGGGGAGCCTGTGCCTATCTCAGGCGTCATCGGGCATCAAGGCAGGATACACCCTGGACGGAGTGCCAACCCATCACAGGGCACACACACACACACACACACTCTCATTCACTCACACAATCACACACTACGGACAATTTTCCAGAGATGCCAATCAACCTACCATGCATGTCTTTGGACCGGGGGAGGAAACCGGAGTACCCGGAGGAAACCCCCGAGGCACGGGGAGAACATGCAAACTCCACACACACAAGGCGGAGGTGGGAATCGAACCCCCAACCCTGGAGGTGTGAGGCGAACGTGCTAACCACTAAGACACCGTGCCCCCTTACTGTAACACCTGCCCTTTGTAATTATTTTACACAATGAGGATTTCAGGTCTGTAGCCCAGTCGTTGTCAGTTCCTCAGAATAACTACAATAGAAAGACCTTCAGTAGAAACATCAATCAGAGATTGATTATTATTATTATTGTAAGGACTCCGCCCGGACTCTGGCTACGTGCATCTGTTTATGTTTCTCGTCACGTGTCTGCCCCGCCTTCGTCTGCTCCTCCCTGTCATCACACCTGATCCTTATTGTGTCATTGTCTTCTTGTATTTAACTGTGCCGCGTTGCTTCGTGCAGCGCGGCATCTACTGTGATTTGTACTGTGATTTGTCCTGTCTAGTCTGCGTCCTTTTTCATGTTTTCAGTTATTAAACCCTATTTTGATTTATGCTATCCTGCGTTTGGGTCCGCTCTGTTTCCCGGCGTTACAATTATACATTATTAACTATGTATTATATCAGAGTAGTGAGTCACAGTGACGTCTGTGTCAGTCTTTCTGTCTTTCCTCTCAGTGTTCAGTTCGTTCTCTCACTGATCTGTGTGCTTGACCGTTTATGGAGTTTTGTGGGTGTTAATAAATGTAAATGAGCTGTGTCATGAACGCTCTTTACACTGAACAGGTGATCAACATACACACACGAGTGCACAAAAAAAATCAGTGTTTCCAAAAAAATCCAGCAGAAACAATGACACACAAAAAAAACACTCATTATTTATAAAGGAGGGGGGCACGGTGGCTTAGTGGTTAGAACGTTCGCCTCACACCTCCTTGTGTGTGTGGAGTTTGCATGTTCTCCCCGTGCCTCGGGGGTTTCCTCCGGGTACTCCGGTTTCCTCCCCCGGTCCAAAGACATGCATGGTAGGTTGATTGGCATCTCTGGAAAATTGTCCGTAGTGTGTGATTGTGTGAGTGAATGAGAGTGTGTGTGTGTGTGCCCTGTGATGGGTTGGCACTCCCTCCAGGGTGTATCCTGCCTTGATGCCCGATGACGCCTGAGATAGGCACAGGCTCCCCGTGACCCGAGGTAGTTCGGATAAGCGGTAGAAGATGAATGAATGAATGAATTATGTATAAAGGAACTGCTGACTACAAGGATTTTCTCACTTACCATCAGTGACATGCTGCACTTCCTGTATGCCTCATGAAGCTCTTTCTTGTAGTTCTTCACTGTGTCTTGCAGAAAATGTATCTTGAATATCAGGTCCAAGTTCTCGTTCTCTACCTGAACATGGGACTTCATCGCCTTCTCATATTTACTCTCAGCTTCAGCAAGAGCAACCTGCAGGATCTACAACAAAAGTGTGAAATATTCAGCAGTATTATTATCATTATTTCTGTTTTCTTCCATCATTAAAAACATCAGTCAGCTGTTGGTTCTAAGGACAGGTTTAAGCCTGATTTGTCCTTCTTCATGCGAGTCTGTGTGAGTGCACCAGGATGTTGTGTGTGGATTCTCGCACGGGAAAATACTCAGACTTTCACGTAACATGAGCGTTTAATTAATTACACAGTGATGAAAAGCTGAAAAACAAGTTGTGTGTTTCACTGTAGTAATAATGACCAGAAGATAACAAGGACATCATTTTGTTTAAAAATGTACTGGGATATGAAACCTTGTGTGAATATTTATAACCCATGGGAACTCTCACTTAAAGCATTTCTCAACTCTTTTATCTCATTAATATTCAGCAGTGTGTTATATTAAACTTTACGTCTCAACACTAATATTATCATTGTTGAGATATTGATGGACATGAAATCTTCTCTGTCTGTTTAATATTATGTCACTGTTCACGCCTCCAAACAGATGACCATCAGTTTCAGACTACAGACAGTTTTTCTGTTTGTCTGATTGATTGATACTCAATTTATTTTGAAAAGAACTATTTATATGAGGGGTTTTTGTTTCTCACCTCAATTTCTCTCTTATTCTCTCTCTGTATCTCACAGATCAGTTCCTCCAGTTGTCTCAGTCTCTTCTCCAAAGATCTCTGAAAGTTCACATCCACATGTCATCAGTAACTTTATTCTCTGTTAGTTACATTAATTCTGTGTAAACTCTAGACACTGTTATGGATTTCCACCAGCTTTATCAGCAGTTTATAAAAGACTTAAACCACCGGAATCACATCCAGGACTAAAACCAAAAGGTCCCTAGCAGCTGTTTTTCTCCGAGTTTCCCCCAAACTAGTTGTGTGTGTGTTTAGTGCGGACCTCAGTGAGGACCTCAGGACCAGCGCTCACCTCCGCTCTTTTCTGTCCATCTCTTAGCTTCTTCACCAAATAATAAAATCCTGCAGCAGCGACCGCAAGTCCAGCTGCAGCCAGAAGAAGATCTGTAGCCAAATCAACACTTATCCAATATGGTGTCATAACTGTCAACTCGCTCTAACACACCGTGTTCAGTTAGAAACATCAGATCAATAGTGAGAAATACTCCGCTTTTCTGTCGCCTGGTTACCGCGGTGTGTTCGGTCATAACGCGTCACAACGAACTCCATCGAATTCAATTAGAAACCAGATTCAGGTTCCATCGAATATGACGAAGGTGTGTGTGTGTGTGTGTGTGTGTGTGTGTGTGTGTGTGTGTGTGTGTGTGTGTGTGTGTTATTATTATAAAAAAAATTAGTATTATAATTATTATTAATTATTATATAAAATGATTAACTAATAAAACTAATTAAATGCGTATACAATTATAATTTAATTGGCTAAACGGAACAAAATCAATTCTGTATAATTGTTACAATAAATAAAGCACAATAATTATAACAACAACAACAACAACAACAACAACAACAACAACAACAATAATAATAATAATAATAATAATAATAATAATAATAATAATTGCATTAACATGTTTTATATTTACTTATAAAATATTATTAAACAGATCCTAACAAATCTAATTATACAACAGATGTTTGTATTTGATTTGATTTGATTTTAAATAACTGAACAACACACAATCTGTCTGTAAATGATTTACTTTAAATGATCTATTTTTATTTTGTAAAAGCAACTAAAAAGTCTATGAAGTTCTTTATCAGCTGATTCAGTGCATTTTTCATCCCCAGGACATAAATATGTATAAAATACTTTTTATTAAGTTTCCTGAACATTCATCTGCAACTTCTGATGTCACAGATCTGTTTGTTGTCTCTCTCTCTGTGAGGAACTACAAGCACACACACTCACACACACACCCTCACACACACACACACACTCACACACACACACACACACATGCTCTCTTCTCTCACACACACACACACTCCTCTGGTCTTTAATTAGCTGTTTGTCTTCAAGAAATGTGTAATTATTCTGAAGTGCCTACAAACTAGTGTACAGGACGTAGAGGACATTCTCTGATTCTCTGTTTTCCAAAGTTAGATGACTTAAAACACAGTTTTCATACATTTGATATAACATCATGTGTAAACTTGCTTCTTTTATCAGGTTTCATTAATAAATGATGTAAAATTGTAAAAATTCTCTCTGTAAAAAGGTTTAATGGCCACAATATAATGTAATATAGTTATTTTGTACTTATAAAGTACAAAGTGCACATAAGTACTTGTAGGGTTAGGGTTAGGGTTAGTACTTATGTGTGGGTAATAAACTGACTGACACTGTCACTCTCTAATCACTGTGAATATTCACTACACCACCACCAGGGGGCGGTCTACGTTCATTTTTGATTATTTTTTACTGCGGCATTCATTCAATACACTGAATGAGGAATCAAATAAACTTGTTTAAAAATAATTAAAAGCAAAATATATTTATATCTTTTATATAATATTTATATATATATATATCTTTCCAACCCTATTGTAAATGTCTAATCCAGTAGAATGTAATAGATTAGACATTTACAATAGGGTTGGAAAGCTATAGATATAAAAAAAAAAAATCTATAGCTGTAATTATTGTAGCAGTTATGACATGCAGCAGATAATAACACAGCAGCATGTTTAATGATCCAGTTGAATTTATTACTGTTATTACTTTACCTGAGATGTGAAATGTTAAGGACAATGTAGGGGAAGCTCAAGAATAACGTGCTGAAGTCTGTACATGAATTTGAACACAGATGTTTTCAGTAAGTGTAGATTTCCTGAACATGTCCTCTGAGTACCAAAGGCAGTGGAGACAGTGTGAGGGTCTGATGCCTTGGTGGACCACGATAGCAGCTCTGAATCTGACAGATCAGACAAGAGACAGATAGAATTTTACACACATACAGGATCAACGTTAAGTAAAATATGTCTTCAGGCTTCAAAAAGGATTCTTCTTTGATAGATGAAAGCTCAGGCCCAAAAATGTTAAGTCTCGCAGACATAAAACGACCTTTATAAACTTCTCGTGTTCAGTGTTCTACTCCACAAAAAGGATGAAGCTCAAAGTAAAGAGAAGTTTTCAGGAAGAAATTGACTTTTTGATTTTTGATTGCATCTCGTTTAAAAACTAGCTATAGCAGTCTTACAGCATTGACCTGAATAACCTGTAGCACTGTTTTAATGTCTCTTTGTGGTATAAACTGTATGCTGATGATCCTAAAACATCCTGAGAGAAAATGAAAAGATTCACATGCTGCGACCCACATTTTAACAGCCCTGCTGTTGTGAGTCAAGCCGGTGTGATACGTATATTCTGCTTTATTATGTAATCTGTTCAATATATAATATAATATATATGACATGAATATATGATAATATATGAGTCATATATTCATCTACAAAAACAATAAAATGCAGTACTGACTATCTACAACTAAATAACACAAAGGTAACAGTGTGCTAAATCTCCCCGTACTGTAACATAGGAGACATTCTTATTAATGTTTAACAAGTGGTGAATTTAGTGTGCAGAGATGTTACACACTGCACTAAACACTGTGACACTGAACACATGCTTTACAGAACAACTCATAACACATGTCTTGTCTCGGTGCACTTCTGGACCAATCAAAACGCCTCTTCACATCCGGGCATTCGTTCCTGTTTAAAACTCCTAACGCTCTTCATTTCCATGGATTTTGGTGTCTATTCAGATTCTGTGGTATTCGAGTGGAATCGATTCGAAGAGTCGGTTCAACGTTGATATTTCCCCATATGAAAAAAATACAAATAAAATACAGACCCGAAAATGACGACGCACAACGATGACATTTAGAAATCATTAATATGCCCTTATTAAGCAGTTTATCTTGGAGATTTCTGTCAGACAGAATAGAGACAGAAGAATCGTTTGCTTTGTTCACTTCCATTCAACTCGGACTCGAATCCGAACTCGACTCTCGACTCCCAACCCTGACGAAGCCTAGCGGGGTAGTTGGAGCCGTGTGGTAGGGTAACTATTTACACCATCTGATGGGGTTGTGTAAAGTCAGTGAACATCACCAGAGCACAGCAGCTCCACACCGACTGGTGTTTAGGGAAGATTTAAAGCTCACGCTAAAAGGTAGTGGATGTATTTTACACACAAACAGCGGACACTTCAGGGGAAATATCTCTCACACCGAAGGGAAAAAAACTGCGAATCACTAGAAATGTCCGAGAAATGGACCGTAAACAAGGCGCACTGGTGAACAGACCGCAGGGGGCTTGACTTCCGGTGCGGGCGCGTGACGTCACCGCTGCGTTCGGCTCCGGCTGTGAGAGATGTGGCTGAATCCGGCGGAGGTGGCGCTGAAAAACGCGCTGAATCTCTGGATCACGGACAAATCTAACGATTATTTCATCGTGCAAAGGAGACGAGGACATGGGGACACCGGGGGCACCGGGGGCAAACTCACAGGTGGGTGTTTAAACACGTGACAGCTCCATAACACCGGGGCTTTAATGAGCTGTCGGTGTTTCAGCTGGACATCAAAACACGTTAATACACGATATTAACACAACGGGGTTATTATTGTTTGTCTGGGAAGGAATTATAATAAAGACTTGTGTTCTAAAGGGTTAGGATCTAATAACAAGGCAGAATTAGTTGTGTATTTATGCAGATCACTTACACACACTTACAGACAGAAAGACGCACACACACACACACACACACACACTTACAGACAGAAAGACGCACACACACACACACACACTTACAGACAGACACACACACTTACAGACAGACACTCACACACACACACACTTACTTACAGACAGACACACCCACACTCTCTCACACTCACTCACTCTCACACTCACACACACACACACACTCTCACACTCACACACTCTCACACTCACACACACACACACACTCACTCACACTCACACACACACTCTCACACTCACACACACACACACTCTCTCTCACACTCACACACACTCTCTCTCACACACACACACACTCACTCACTCTCACACACACAGACACTCTCACACGCAATTATCCATTCATGTGAAAATACGATACTGAATCTGAACAAAGGCTCTAAAGCAAAAGGTGTCTTGGCGTTCAAAGGGGATTTTGAGAATATTCTGGAAAGTCTACAGTTTCATGTTCACAACAGCTGCCCTCATTTCCAGACTAAAAAAGTGTGTGCGAGAGAGAGAGTGTGCGAGAGAGAGAGTGTGCGAGAGAGAGAGTGTGCGAGAGAGAGAGTGTGAGAGAGAGAGTGTGTGTGTGTGTGTGAGAGAGAGAGAGTGTGTGTGTGTGTGAGAGAGAGAGAGTGTGTGTGTGTGTGAGAGAGAGAGAGTGTGTGTGTGTGTGAGAGAGAGAGTGTGTGTGTGTGTGTGTGTGTGTGAGTGTGTGTGTGTGTGTGTGTGAGAGTGTGTGTGTGTGAGAGAGTGAGTGAGTGTGTGTGTGTGAGAGAGTGAGTGAGTGAGTGTGTGTGTGTGTGTGAGAGAGTGAGTGAGTGAGTGTGTGTGTGTGAGAGAGTGAGTGAGTGTGTGTGTGAGAGTGTGTGTGTGTGTGTGAGAATGATACATCTCCAAACTCATTTTAGTTTCTTTCCCCTGAGCTTCTGTTAAACTCTTTAATGTGGACAGTCAGTGAGGAGGAAGTGTTTGTCACACAGTAAAAAAAAAAAGACCATTAATTTTATTTCCTGTCCCATGTGAGTCTTTTACTCATTTACCTGTGAAGCTTATGATCAACAAACGACAACGGAGACAATGAGCAAAACCTGAAACAGTTGTTAACCAGATTTGGGAAATAGTTTCTTTATCTTCCTGTTTCAGTCTCACACGGCAGCTGAAGTCCCACCTGTCGCAGCATAAGCGAGCGTATTTGTTTAAGATAGCAGCGAGCCGTGACCCTCAGGAGACCGAGGAGTTGGTGGTCATGTGCTGAAACTACATGCTGAATGTTTACAGAGCTTTTTTCTCCTGGAAAGTCCACACACTTCTCCATGACGAGGGAAAAGTGTATCAAGAAAAAAAAAAGAGTACCTAAGTGTTCGTTTTCAGTTTCTTTCTTTCTCTTTCTCCATCTGACGTTCCTTCTTTTGTTCTCAGAAAAGTCAAATGTCCTTTTAAACCTCTGGAAATCTAACAAACAGGAGCCTGTTCTTCTTTATCTCCTCCCAAAGATCTGCATTTTTTTCCACAGAAACAATCATAGACTTGATGCTTTTATTCAGACCTCAGGCTTTAACGTCAATTTGCCTGCAGTTTAATTAAGAGTTTCTAGACTCGTTGTTGTTGTTACAGTTTTTCTCAACTGCTTTCAGTCATTTCTCAGATCAGAATTGAAGTTTGCAGATCTCCAAATGCATTTCTCAAAACAACATAGTAGATAACCGGAAAATACGCGTCACCTGCTCAAAATGCTTTGTCTCTCGTGCAAAAGCGTGTTTTTTCATCAATCATTGTGTCAGAGGCAGCAGAATGTGAACGTGACGGGCAAAATTATTAGTCATGTTGTCAGTAGAACATCATACTCAGTTTTAGTTATTTAAATTATACTCAAGTCAGGTTTTGATGACTAGAAACCACTAAATTATCATACTGGTGTGTCATAATTTAGTGTCCCGCCGGTAAAAAAAGAAGTTGCAAACCATTGTGCATCAACCAGCTGTTACAGTAATTTACATGGTATGAATAGATCATTTTTCTGATTGATTCCGTCTAAACTCATCTAACCAATCAACATCGACCCACGTAACAGTATATGAAAGAATCGAAACAAAAGATCAGACTTTATTCACATTTTTACTGTACTGTCAATAGTGGTACTTACATACAGTACAGAAAACAAAGGAAACTACACATAGGATATTTACCCACAAATGGAAACCTGAAAAAGACAAAGTGGGAAAACCTGTACATGTACAACAGAAGGTAAAGGTGAAATTACATGGCAGTTTTCCTATGCGTCATGTCAGTCCTGTGTGTTGGGCCACAGACTCTCGTCCACATCACAACATATATTTTCCCTTGCTATGCACGGTGAAAAGAATCTTCTTGAGTGCCTAATCCAGCCTCTGCATGCATCTGCTGAGATGTCCTCACATGCTGCATCCATGGCAGCCAGCAGTGTCATCCACGTATGTGGCTGATGATCATAAACCTTCGACCTCCAAGCCGAGAAAAACTCTTCAATTGGGTTTTACAGGAACAGGGAGTAGAGTGGAAGGAATTCAATCAGCATCCTGTGGTGGTGGACAAACCCCTGTCTGATGTTGTCAGAGTGATGGAAACTGACATTGTCACAAATTACTACATACTTTGATAGATCATCTCGATCGAGGTCCCTCTCATCTTCAGGAATGACATTTCTATAGAGATTGTCTAAGAATATAAGGAGATGCTGTGTGTTGTATGGTCCCATAATAGGAATATGAGCTAGCACACCTTGGTCTGAAATAGCATCACACATAGTGATGTTTCCTCCACGTTGGCCTGGGACATGAACAGTAGCTCTCTGGCCGATTAGATTTCCATCACGTCTTCTGCCTTTGGCCAGGTTGAAGCCAGCCTCATCCAAGTATATGAAGTTGTGAGGTGGTTCTCTTGATTTAATTTAATTTATGCGCTATATACCAGAAAAAACAGTGTGCATAAATTACAGTATTTGTCTTCATTGTTTACAGCTACATCAAATGTAAAGATCTATGAAGTTCCACCAATATCAAATGTGTAGAAGTTACTCTTACAGTATAGTGGGTATACAACATACCTGTACAAACTGGAGTCGTAGCTCTTTCACTCTGTCAGCATTTCTTTCAAAGGGTATATTGTACAGCTGCTTCATGGTGATTACTGTACATGTCTTTTCAAGACCCTGACTATAGTTGAAATGCTCACAGATTGTATATTTTCAAAGATACCGTCGTCTTCAACAATAGCACTTTGTATCTCTCTTAGTCTTATGGCATTGTTAGACATAACCACGTTGCAAATAGCTTCCTCCTGCTGAGGTGTGAAAAGGGGCTCTCCGCCACCCCTGCGAGGTTGTCTTGCAGTCCTTCATGAGAAAATATATTGTAAATTATAGTAGTATAAGGATCACGGGATTTTGATTCATACAGTAAATAACTAAGAATACTGTATGAAGACTCACCTGAGAGCAATGTCCCAATTCTGGACATATTTCTTAGCAAACATGTACTCACAATTTGTAGAAATCTGTACAGACATACAATTGTGAGAACATGTTTACTCATTTTGATAGTACAGACTTCCAACCTGAGAAAAAGACTAATTGGTTTGGTGGTTGTGACATTTCAGCTGAGAACAGGACACGTTATTTTGCACAGCAGAATTGTCAAAAGCAGCTGACAGATGTACAGAACCATTTGCATGTTGTCCAAAAGCAATTGCAATTTGATGAAAACAACAAGACGTTGATGAAATGATGTGAAAAACTGACAACAGGATCTGACGGTGGAACGAGTAGTTTTGAGAAATGCAGTTCTGTTGTGAGAAATGACTGAAAGCAGTTGAGAAAAACTGGAATACTCTTCAGCGTCCAGCTCATGATGGTGTTGTTCCTTCCTGTTGTCCAGGGTTGTGTAATGTTCTAGTTGGTATCATTTTCTGGTCTGTTCATCTCCAGTCATAGAACTCAGATGTTAATCATCTTTATCTTTAGACCTCGTATTTTACACATTTTTGTATGTGTGAGATTCTTCTGGAGGTTTTGTGGTCCAGAGAGTCTCCTCAGATCATCTTGAGGTTGTAACTCCTGCAGTTCTTCCTGCATCTGAATACTACTGCAGTGTCGATCCTGTTGTTGTTGTTGTTGTTGTTGTCCCCACACACACACACACACACACACACACACACACACACACACACACACACACACACACGTCATTATTAGGAAAGTCTCATAGGAACAACGTGACTTGACTTGTATTAACCACCAAATCTGACCTACTGTGTCGTTTGTTTGTGAACATTATTTTGTGTTTGAATGATAAACGATGGCCGTGTACGTCTTTAACCTCGCTTCACAGTGACGAGACGCTTCCTGAATCGGATGTTTTTCACGTTTCATACTTTTTTGAATAAAAACACCTCCATGCTGTGGTGTGATACGGTCAGTGTTGTGTGGTGTGATACGGTCAGTGTTGTGTGGTGTGATACGGTCAGTGTTGTGTGGTGTGATACGGTCGGTGTTATGTGGTGTGATACGGTCAGTGTTGTGTGGTGTGATACGGTCGGTGTTGTGTGGTGTGATACGGTCGGTGTTATGTGGTGTGATACGGTCGGTGTTGTGTGGTGTGATACGGTCGGTGTTGTGTGGTGTGATACGGTCAGTGTTGTGTGGTGTGATACGGTCAGTGTTGTGTGGTGTGATACGGTCAGTGTTGTGTGGTGTGATACGGTCAGTGTTGTGTGGTGTGATATGGTCAGTGGTGTGATACGGTCAGTGTTGTGTGGTGTGATACGGTCGGTGTTGTGTGGTGTGATACGGTCGGTGTTGTGTGGTGTGATACGGTCAGTGTTGTGTGGTGTGATACGGTCGGTGTTGTGTGGTGTGATACGGTCGGTGTTGTGTGGTGTGATACGGTCAGTGTTGTGTGGTGTGATACGGTCGGTGTTGTGTGGTGTGATACGGTCAGTGTTGTGTGGTGTGATACGGTCAGTGTTGTGTGGTGTGATACGGTCAGTGTTGTGTGGTGTGATACGGTCAGTGTTGTGTGGTGTGATACGGTCGGTGTTGTGTGGTGTGATACGGTCGGTGTTGTGTGGTGTGATACGGTCGGTGTTGTGTGGTGTGATACGGTCAGTGTTGTGTGGTGTGATACGGTCAGTGTTGTGTGGTGTGATACGGTCAGTGTTGTGTGGTGTGATACGGTCAGTGTTGTGTGGTGTGATACGGTCAGTGTTGTGTGGTGTGATACGGTCAGTGTTGTGTGGTGTGATACGGTCAGTGTTGTGTGGTGTGATACGGTCAGTGTTGTGTGGTGTGATACGGTCAGTGTTGTGTGGTGTGATACGGTCAGTGTTGTGTGGTGTGATACGGTCAGTGTTGTGTGGTGTGATATGGTCAGTGGTGTGATACGGTCAGTGTTGTGTGGTGTGATACGGTCAGTGTTGTGTGGTGTGATACGGTCAGTGTTGTGTGGTGTGATATGGTCAGTGGTGTGATACGGTCAGTGTTGTGTGGTGTGATACGGTCAGTGGTGTGATACGGTCAGTGTTGTGTGTGTGTACGTTATATTCCTTTTCAGTCCAACAGCCGTACTGTGTGTATAATTTGCTCACATGTCGTTCTGTTACATTCTTGCTTGTGAGATCGTATCAGAACGTAGTCACACAGAAACTGAGCGTACACTTTAAACCTTTGTGTTGAAATGCCATGACTGTAAAAACTAATACAAATGAATACAAAAAATTTTCCTTAATAAAAAAGATTCACCAGTCTGTCTTTCTAATTGTCTGTCTTTTTAACTGTCTGTCTGTCTTTTTAGCTGTCTCTTTCTAACTGTCTCTTTCTGTCTGTCTTTCTGAATGCCTGAATGTCTGTCTATCTGATGGTCAGACTTTCTCGTTCTGTCTCATGCTCTGTCTGATGAGTTCAACATGAAACTGAAGGAAAAGGAAGTAAGAAGTCTTTGTCCTCAGCGGTGTGGTGATGTGGGGGTTACTAGTTAGCCGTGTGTGAGTGTCATGACCTGTGTGTGTGTGTGTGTGTGTGTGTGTGTGTGTAGGTATGTTGGTGGGAGCACTGGACACCGTGTTGGACTCAAACGCACGAGTCGCTCCATTTCGGATCCTTCTACAAGTTCCAGGGTCTCAGAGCAGCTGGGTCATTGCCAGCGGTAACCGGCTTTAATATCCATATTAATAAAATATTGATATTTGATATTATTAAAATATTACTGATAAAAATGTCAGCATTATCCCATGATTTAAACACAGTTTCTACCATTTATATGTATTCTTTAGTGTGTGCCTGTGTGTGTGTGTGTTTGTGTGTGTGTTTGTGTGTGTGCGTGTGTGCGTGTGTGTTTGTGTGTTTGTGTGTGTGCGTGTGTGTGTGTGTTTGTGTGTGTTTGTGTGCAGGAGCCACAACTGAAGAAATTGAGAAACACTGGAAGTGGTTGGACCACAACTTGTTGCCGTACATGTCGGTGTTTGAGAACAAACAGGATGCTGCAAGCTTCGCACAGGGAAAAGTCAAGGTTTATATTAAATTAAACACAAACACGTATTTACTCCATGTATAAATGTTTATGACTGATCATAACGCACCGATTCATTAGCTGAGGTTCAGGACACTTAATTAACCCAGAGTTATTATTGTGTTTGTAGTAAACACTCTATAGAGCGTTTGTTCATGAAACCACTGTTTATATGTCAGGGCCTAATCGCTGAGGAGGTGCTGGTTGGCCAGGCGGCGCTGGAAGATGCCCCCACCCGTTTCCGTGAGGTGATGGTGCGTTTCGAGCAGAGATTCGGCCTCCCGATGAAAGAGAAATTAGTGGCTCATTACTCCTGCTGCTGCTGGAAAGGCAGAGTGCCTCGTCAGGGCTGGATCTACCTCTCCACCAATCACCTGGCTTTCTACTCGTTCCTGCTCGGAAAAGAAGGTGAGCACTCTCGTTACGCCAGTACTCCCAGTACTCCCAGTACTCCCAGTACTCTCAGTACTCCCAGTACTCAGTACTCTCAGTACTCCCAGTACTCTCAGTACTCAGTACTCCCAGTACTCAGTACTCTCAGTACTCTCAGTACTCAGTACTCTCAGTACTCCCAGTACTCTCAGTACTCTCAGTACTCAGTACTCCCAGTACTCTCAGTACTCTCAGTACTCTCAGTACTCAGTACTCCCAGTACTCTCAGTACTCTCAGTACTCCCAGTACTCCCAGTACTCCCAGTAAGCACATGTAGATATACTAGATGTACACTTCCTTCAATTATTATTATTTCCCTAGTGTTTTCCTGCACATGGGGCTGAGCATTGGGTCTAAAGTAAAACTGGACAGGAAAAAACAAACCTCACCACACTACACCACACATCCCACCCCACCACACCACACATTAAACCCCCCACCCCACCACACCACACTACACCACACTACACCACACATCCCACCCCGCATCCCACTACACCACACATCCCACCCTGACACCCCCCATCCCACCACACCACACATTTGACCCCCCACCCCACCACACCACACTACACCACACATCCCACCCCCATCCCACCACACCACACATCCCACCCCCCATCCCACCCCAATCCCACCACACCACACATCCCACCACACCCCATCCCACCCCACATACTACCCCACCACACATCCCAAACCCCGCATCCCACCCCACCACACCCCTCACCCCACTAAACCCTCTCCCTATCCCAAGCAAATTTGAACTTAAAAGAAAACAGCATTCAGATTGTACTATCAGTAAAAACAAAACATGGCCCCATGGTTACTTGCTTTACAAAAAAAAACTTTTATGTTTAATTTCTTTCACATGCAGTGAAGCTGTTGATCCCATGGGCAGAAGTCACAGCTCTGGAACACGTCACCTTCGGTCTTATCAACGACGCGATCCGAGTCCAAACACGGCAGAAGCAGCGTGAATTCTCCATGTTCGCTGATGTGGATGAAGTGATGATGGTGATGACCCAGCTGGGTGACATGGCACTGCGAAGGCTGTTCGATAACGGCAAAAGGGAACCGGATTCCAGTATTACTAAACGGTAACAAGAACCACACACAGACCCTTCTCTTAGTACCAGACCGTGACACTTAAAGACCTGCAAGACTTGTGAAAGTTACTTCCTTTGTGCAGGTTCTGTTTTTGATTCACTTCCTCTAAAGGAAAGGAAGGATGTAAATATAAGGAAGAGAAAGAGTAAAGACGGAACAGAAATAAGTACACAGAAAAACAGCAAAGTAAAAATGACTCCGGTTAGCGGTGTGTGTGTGTGTGTGTGTGTGTGTGTGTGTGTGTGTGTGTATGCACGCATGCATGCTAATCTGTGGTCCAAGTGTTTTATTAACTATGTGTGAAAATTGATGTGTATTTAAACAATTCTGCAATAAAGCCACGCTAACTAATGTAGGCCATAATGTGTGTGTTTGTGTGTGTATTTGTGTTAGGACACTTCAGCAGCAGGCTCTGCGTCAGTACGTGTTGTCGCTGTTCGGTCTCCCACGCTCTGAGATGCTAAAGGAAGTGATGCGATGTTCAGCTTGGACTCCTCATGCTCGATGTCACACGGCTGGGAATCTTTACATCACAGAAAATTACCTGGCCTTCAGCAGCCTTCAGGAGGGACAGTGTACACTCCTCATCCCGCTCTCTGAGGTACAGACATCCGACGATAATCAGTGGGATCGTTATAACTGTCACTGCAGCATTCGTAGTGTAACTGAACGGAAATGCAGTTGTAATGAAGTGCGCTGGTCCTCACTGGGTCTCTAACTGACCGCGGCTCTGAAGTTCTTTTCTGCTATCAGGTGCAGTCTGTGGAGAAGGCCGAGAGCACCGGTGCTCTGCCCAACCCAGTGATCATCAGTGTGCGGTCCAAGCGAGCTTTCCAGTTAATCGAGGTGACGTCACGAGACCAGCTGGTGGACGATCTGAACACCCGCCTCCGAGTGCTGCACTGGAACAGCAGCCGGAGGAAGACTGTGGTACCGTACAGTGTAACGTAGATCATCTTGTGAGCAGCAAATAAAAAATAAGACATTTTTATTTTTAATCATGTGTGTTTGTGTAGATTTCCTCAACCCCCTATTATACGTTCTGTTACGATACGGACGACACCCTCCACCCCATCGTTCTCGAGAAAGCGTTAATCACCACGTTCCAAACTGGCCAATCAGAATCGTCTGAGCACAGGCGTGTGAGTATGAGACTCTAACAGAAATGTCCAGTGAACACTCTCCGTTAAAAGTGCACTATGATGCATTAAGACCTTTAGGACCTTTAGGTCACAGAGTCTTTTGGTCAGCATCTTTGTTTGGTCACTAATCCAGCTGCTCGTGTCTGTTTCAGCTCTGGGATGAACACTTGGAGGAGTTCGGGCGCGGCGTGCACATGTTCCGCACTGAGAAAACACAAAAATTGGTGGCTGCAGG
>NC_083467.1:655000-677500 GCF_030014155.1 Tachysurus vachellii
GAACGTGTCCGAGACGACGAGGGGTCATGTGTGAGTGCTGAAGAGTCCGGACACACACAAATCAGCTCTCTCATCAGTGATGCATATGAGGTGTGTTTTAGATAATTAGTGTTTATTGTGATTGTTTGGGATATAAAGATAGATTATTAAGATTGTGTGTGTCTGCGTGTGTGTGTGCGTGTGTGTGTGCGTGTGCGTGTGCGTGTGTGTGTGTAGAAATTTGGGGACCTGACAGTAAAGCAGCTGGAAAGGATGAGATCGAGACACAGAATCCAAGTGCTGCAGGCTCACGAGGACACGACTAAAGAGAACACTGTGAGACACACACACACACACACACACACACACACACACACACACATCTAATCTGTAATAAAATCCTGAAAATTGAACGATAAATAAGGAATGATTTATAAGACACTGAGATGTTCATAGTGAAACACTGTGTATATATGGGCGTGTGTTCTACACACAATCATGTTGTATACATCATGTTGTGTTGCCATAGCTGCGGCTCGTCTCTCCTGGTGTCTCGCTCTCTCAGGAGGTTCTGTCAGAACTCTACGACCTCTTTAAGGTGCGTCTGATGAGTTTGGTATTCAATGATTGTTTCTTGTATGAAAAAAGCACTCGTGATAAATGGTGTGTGTGTGTGTGTGTGTGTGTGTTTCAGACGGAACATTTCATTAACCTGTACTGGGGAGACGGTGTGTGTTCTTCCTCTCCTGAGCAGTACCAAGTGGACCGAGCCCAGTTTAAGAGCCTTTACGTGCTGTTGGTGCCGTGGCAGTGTGGGTCACACACAGATACAGTGGCACAGAGAACCTTCAACCTGCTGGACCAGGAGGGACGAAACCACATCACATTCAGCCAGTTTGCCCGCTGGATCGGTGTGTGTGTGTGTGTGTGTGTGTGTGTGTGTGTGTGTGTGTGTGTGTGTGTTACTTCATGTATTATTCATTACATCCTGTCAGTAACAGAGACACTGTTTTTTGTCACTATATAAAGTTAATCCTCATGAACAGGTTTTACTCCCCTTTCTCTCTCTATCTCTCTCCCTCTCTGTCTCTCCCCCCCCTTTCTCTCTTTCTCTCTCTCTGTCTCTCTCTCTTTATCTCTCCTACTCTCTCTCCCTCTCTGTCTCTATCGCTTTCTCTCTTTCTCTCTCCCCTCTCTCTGTCTACCTCTCTCTGTCTACCTCTCCCCCCTCTCCTTCTGTCTCTCTCTCTCTTTATCTATCTCTGTTTGTCTCTCTCTCTTTATCTATCTCTGTTTGTCTCTCTCTCTCCCCCTCTCTCTCTCTCTCTCTCTCTCTCTCTGTCTACCTCTCCCCCCCTCCTGTCTCTGTCTCTCTCTCTGTCTACCTCTCCCCCCCTCTCCTTCTGTCTCTCTCTCTCCCCCTCTCTCTCTCTTTATCTATCTCTGTCTCTCTCTCTCTCTGTCTACCTCTCTCCCCCTCTCTCTCTCTCCCCCCCTCTCTCTCTCTCTCTCTCTCTGTCTACCTCTCCCCCCCTCCTGTCTCTCTCTCTCTCTGTCTACCTCTCTCCCCTCTCTCCCCCTCTCCCTCTCTCGCGCTCTGTCTACCTCTCCCCCCCTCCTGTCTCTCTCTCTCTCTGTCTACCTCTCTCCCCTCTCTCCCTCTCTCTCTCTCTGTCTCTCTCTCTCCCTCTCTCTCTCTCTCTCTCTGTCTACCTCTCTCCCCTCTCTCCCCCTCTCCCTCTCTCTGTAGACATCCTGTACTGTGAGGAGCTGAATGAGAAAGTCCGACTCCTCTATCGTCTCCACATTCCACCCGGTGAGTTAAATCACGTTAGAACTCTAAATCTATTACTAAGATTAAATGAATGCAACTTTTTTTTAAAATAAGATTTCTGTCTCATAAAAGATACAGACATAAATTGACCGGTTTATTTATCGAAATTCTGTTTGTTTTTTTAATGAACCCACAAACCCATTTTTCCTCCTTGTTCTTGTTGATCTTTAGCCCTGATTGAGAACGAAGGCAATCCTTCTCCTCTGAAGCCTCCGATGGATTCCACCACCAGACCTCTGTGTGTCAACCTGCCCAATGGTACTGAACATTAAGTAACATCTCATTAAATAAACATCCACAGTGACTTCAGTAGAAACTGTAATAGATCAGTGGATATGATGGTGAGGTCCCCACAACACACTGGCATCTTATAGCAGTCATGAGCTGATGGAACAGTGCCACCTGCTGGCCATGAGAGGAAATAATCTTTAGATTTGGTGAAGCCTACAGTCAAATGTTGGTTGTTGAATTAAGAAGCTGTATTTTTACAAATGCTGTAGAGTTTCCTCACAAGACTGGGTAGCGTTCACCAGCACCATGTCCTGAATATACTCAGCACCACCTGTTGGACATCACCTGTGGGAAAGAACCCATTATTATGAGACCAGATTCTGTGCTTCATGATGAAACACTAACAACGAAGTGTACAGCATTGTGGATTATAATCTAGTTTCATTTGAATTTTACTGGCTTCCCAAGTGAGAGATAAAAGGCACCGAGCTCTTTATCTAAGTCCGATGCAAATAAATTCCTGTTTCTCTCAGAGGATGTGGAATAAACAGGTTTGGTTTTTTCAGGAGAGGAGAAAAGCTACGAAGAGCAGCTGAAGCAGATGTTGAAGGACTTGGGCAAGGAGAAAGACAAAGGTCTGGAGAAACCACTGCCTCACATGAAACAAGTGAGTGTTTTGTAATCAGACACAATCAGACCTGGTCCTGGTCAGCCAAACCAAGATAAAGTCTTTCAGTGAGATCAGATCATGTCTAATCAAGTCCAGACCCAGCAAGTGTGAGCAAGATGAGTCCAACTGGGCCGGATGCTCATAGCACGAGCTGAACAAAGTCAGGGTATAAAAAAAAAAATCTGTGTGTGTGGGGGTAGTGTGGGTGTGAGGTAGTGTGTGTGTAGGGTAGTGTGTGTGTGGGTGGGGTAGTGGTAGTGTATGGTTTCACAAGCGTCCCTCAGTACTTTAGAGAAACTTTTGCCCATGACTGGGGTAACTGGGGCAGGTTTGCAGGCCTCCTCACTCACACTGATGCAGCTCAGCACTTTATAAGAGTTAAACATGACTTGTTTTTTTTCTCCAACAGCGAGAGTTCGTCCAGTTTTGCAAGACGCTGTGCAGCATGTTCCATAGCGTTCCTGGTGAAAACGAACTCTTCCAAGCCATTGCTGTGGTCACCAGTTTAGTGCTGCAGATTGGTGAGGCCCGGAACAAGGGAACCGAACCGAAGGGACCGGACCAGACGGCCTCTGCATCCGCCGGGGGGGGCGTGTCGGAGGCAGACGCCGATTGGACGGTGAGTTTCGAGCAGATTTTGGCATCGCTGCTGACCGAGCAGGTACTGGTGAACTTCTTGGACAAACCACTGGATCTCACTGGGAAGATTGCAGTGGCGAAGGATCAGCAGTATCAGCAGCGATCAGGACTGCTGATGGTCCAGCAAAGCATCAGCTGAAACCTGGACCATCTTAGACCGATCTGTTTAGATGCTAACAGGAAGCTGTGATTCTGTAGCCAGTTTTGCTCAATCCGTGGGTGTAGTGAAACAAGGAAACACCAGGGATGGGCAAGAAAAAGGACGTGCCATGTTGAGACAAAAACGAGACGTTTCTTCTCGTCCCTGTGGCAGCAGCACAAGTCAAAATAGTGTAATATTGTCTGTCACGATAGGGGAAATGTGTTGTCTCAGTTTGGAACTTCACTCGTTGTTCATGTAAGTCCTGCACGTTCAATCACAGTTCTGGAGGTTCCTCACTTTCAGCTGAACAGAACACAGTTTGCTGGGTTTTTTTTTTTTTTTGGGGGGGGGGGGGGGTGTTTGAAGAGAAGAGGTGTTGAATAGGGAGCTTCTGCTTTACCTGGATACCATGAAACCTGTACATACAAACGTATACATACTGGGCTTGAGCTTGGTTTTTATACACTCCTGTGTTCATTGGACAGAAGAGATGATGGAAGGAAACAAAATTGAAGTCGTATTTGATTCACTTCTCGCTGGATCACCAGGTGGTGGATCTCAGTGGCCCAGTGATGATGGGTCTGTGAATGTTTTAAAGGGAAGCTGGTCTTTCTTTATTAATTATTAAATAAACAATTAAAACCATATGGCCAAAGAATTCAGAAGGTTATGTTCTTATCTCACTCGCCATACAAAGGGGGGAAAAAACAAACGGTGCCTTAATGATTAAAATCCGCACACTTGTGACGTCACACACACACACACACGACTGATGTGGGGGGGAGAAAAAAAGCCCACTGCAGAAGAATCTACACGACATCTGAAGTGTCGTGGCAGTGACCTAAAGTGTGACTTTCTGTGTAGCATTAAATACTGTTCTATAATTTTACTATGTTACTGTGTATAATCTTAAACAATCTCTGCACTTTCCCCACATTGTGCCTTCAACACTGAGTGTACGGCTGAATAAAGTGTTTTTTTTTTAAATCATATGCAAACTACTAAAATGTTTTTTTAATCCTGTTAACATTTTATTTTAATTGTCTAAAACTAGAATAAAACCCTTACACCAAAGCACACTTACTGCTCATTTTTTTTATCATCTCTGGTATAAAAATCCACCCAAAAAATCAGCACGTGATCATTAAGGTTAAATTCCTGCAGTCCGCTCATGTCTCCAGTGTGACCTGGAGGACTTACATGAAGCTGTAACATCAGCACACATGAAGCTGAAGCCTCTTACTGAGAACATAACTGACTGCATTCGATGTGGGAAACAACAGCTTTCTGGATCAGTGTGAGATTTAATATGAACGTCCACCTTCATCAAGAGCACGATCCTGAAGATGGACCCAGATTTAGGTGAAGAAGAAAAAACCACAATGCAAACCCCAAACTTTTTAGAATTTTATTACAATTTTATGAGACGTACATTTAGTTCTCATCCACGTTGACGGTCTGGAGACCTGCAGAGAAAAAAAGTGCAAAATTAAAGATTAATGTAGAAAGCCGATTCTCACTACAGCCGTGAGTCATGAGACAAACAAAATGCACAACTATAAACGTGACACTTGGGGACGTGCAGTTATCTTGGAACAATTCTCATCTATAAAAGTTACCACCTCACAAAGTGTACAAAAGCTCATGATACCTTCAGTATCGTGTTAATAGTAAAGCCATTTTAATGACTGACGTTACGGAGCAGAAATCCAACTACACACAATGAACACACACGAGACCTCGACGAGATGCTCAGCTTCATATTCCAGCTCCTTGTGGGACGCTTCTGTATCTGACCTACGGTAGATCTCGTACCTGACTCAGAAGTGTAAGCTTAGCGGCGTGCGCTCGGCTCACTCACCTTTGTACGTGGTGACTGGGACGTACGTGACGAGCGTGTACAGCTTGTTGGGTGAATCTTCGTCTTCGTTACGTTTCCTGGACAAACGCACGCGCATGCGATAGGGGACGTTCCTGATGGAGTCAAACACAGGAAGGCTTTCAGTCTGACGTTGTGATGGAATGATGCTGCATGGACCTATTGTGGGTGTGACGCGTTACCTGACTCCCTTCGCCCACACGGCCTTGTTCAGACGGGTGTCGATGCGGACGTCGGGCGTGCCCATCTCCTTCATAGCAAACTTGCGGATTTCCTTGATGGCACGAGGCGCTCGCTTCTTGAAGGAGCTGCAGGAGAGAAGATCAGATTTAGAACACACACAAATGAGCAGAACCTCCTCATGGCACCAGAACAGCTTCCTCTAAAACCCGCTACATTCACTCAGAACCTGCTACTAACCCGCTGAGGCTCTGGAAGCTCCGCCCCTTCTGCTACATAAGTTCTGTTATTATCTCATGATTTAGTGGTTATAACATTGTGGTATTAACGCACTACATCTGAGTTTGGGTTATTCAGGACTTATTACTGACCAAACGACATCATACTGACGACTGTTTATTATTTATTTATTTATTTATACAGGAGTCTCACATTTAAACATTTCCCACAATGCCATTCGACCTTCAACACAGAATTCCTACAACTACACCCGTTTGTTTCTCCAGCTCAGTGTTGAGGACTTTCAGCATGTTGTAGCTGAACAGCACTTTAATCAGCTCAGTGCTCCAAACTCACCATAAGTCTGACCACCAAAACTCCACCAAACAGACCAGAGCTCCATCTTTAGGTCAGTGACATCAGTCTGTCTCTGAACAAACACTAACAAACACCAACCTTCCTTTAATACACAACTAATAAATGTGCACGTGCACACACACGGGGGACAGACGGACGGGGGACAGACGGACGGGGGACAGACGGACGGGGGACAGACGGACGGGGGACAGACGGACGGGGGACAGACGGACGGGGGACAGACGGACGTCACTCACATGCCGTGGATCCTCTTGTGGACATTAATGGTGTATTCCCGAGTCACCACCTCATTAATAGCAGACCGTCCCTTCTTCTTCTCACCTCCTTTCTTAAGCGGCGCCATCTGTTCATTACAGGGAGAAAATCATGTCTTTAATATGGACTTTAAACACACACACTAACACACACACACACACACAACCCCACAGACACAGTAACACCAACACACACACAACCGCACAGACACAGTAACACCAACACACACACAACCCCCTAACCCCAACGGATACACACTAACAAACAAAACAACCCCTACACACACACACTAACCCCCACAGACACACGTGCACACACACCAACACACAGATACACACCACTAACACACACACAGTATGAGCACTAATTCTCGGCCCCACACCTTCACACACACATATCCCAGTTACACACTAAACACACACATATCCCAGTTACACACACACAGTATATGCACTAATTCTCGGCCCCACACACACACACACAGTATAAGCACTAATTCTCGGCCCCACACCTTCACACACACACTAACACACACACACAGTATGAGCACTAATTCTCGGCCCCACACCATCACACACACACTAACACACACACACACAGTATAAGCACTAATTCTCAGCCCCACACCTTCACACACACACACACACACACACACACACACACACAGTATGAGCACTAATTCTCGGCCCCGCACCTTCACACACACACACACACAGTATAAGCACTAATTCTCGGCCCCACACACACACACACACACACAGTATAAGCACTAATTCTCGGCCCCACACCTTCACACACACACACACACACACACAGTATAAGCACTAATTCTCGGCCCCACACACACACACACACACACACACACACACACACACAGTATAAGCACTAATTCTCGGCCCCACACCTTCACACACACACACAGTATAAGCACTAATTCTCGGCCCCACACACACACACACACACACACACACACACACACACACACACACACACAGTATGAGCACTAATTCTCGGCCCCACACCTTCACACACACACTAACACACACACACACATATCCCAGTTACACACACACAGTATATGCACTAATTCTCGGCCCCACACACACACACACACACACACACTAACACACACACACACACAGTATAAGCACTAATTCTCGGCCCCGCACCATCACACACACACTAACACACACACACACACACACACACACACACAGTATAAGCACTAATTCTCGGCCCCACACCATCACACACACACTAACACACACACAGATTAACAGCCGCACGGTTTTTCGGCACTAAACCATCAGATGGACGCAGATTTAATGTCCGTCTCTCAGTCAGAACTCACCGCGTCAGGGGAAGCTGGAAAAGGAAGAACGAGAGGATTGTGGGTAATACAAAAAGGGGTTAGGACAGGATCGCTTCCGGGTTACAATAGTTTTACAACTCAGTGACGTTGTAACAAACATGCGTATTTATTTATTTAACGCTTTTAATTATTCACTGATTCCTTTATATATGTGTTTTATCTGAAAAGAAAGAAAGAATGTAAAAACTATTTTATTTTAACGAACCTCAGTTCCCATGGGGCATTTCGGCACTTAGCCGCAAGGGTTTGTGGGTAACGGTGAGCCGTTTGTTTGCTTTTGAGCTAATCGGCTAATGTAGAAATAACAGCGTTAATTTAATTTAGTGACTTTAGTGTTTTTGTGGTGTTAATAAGCTGTAACCTGGTGTTCAGTAATAATGAAGTTCACAGGATCGGCGCTATTTAAACTCAACAGTTAGCATTAGCTTGTTGTTTTGGTCCGTGCGCGAGCCCCAGTGTGTAGGTTAGTGTTTATTACATCAGTGTTTATTACATCAGTGTTTATTATACAGTGTTTATTATACAGTGTTTATTATACAGTGTTTATTATACAGTGTTTATTATAGAGTGTTTATTACATCAGTGTTTATTATACAGTGTTAATACATCAGTGTTTATTACATCAGTGTTTATTACATCAGTGTTTATTACATCAGTGTTTATTACATCAGTGTTAATACATCAGTGTTTATTACATCAGTGTTTATTACATCAGTGTTTATTACATTAGTGTTTATTATACAGTGTTTATTATACAGTGTTTATTATACAGTGTTAATACATCAGTGTTTATTACATCAGTGTTTATTACATCAGTGTTTATTATACAGTGTTTATTA
This sequence comes from Tachysurus vachellii, assembly GCF_030014155.1. Taxonomy (NCBI): domain Eukaryota; kingdom Metazoa; phylum Chordata; class Actinopteri; order Siluriformes; family Bagridae; genus Tachysurus; species Tachysurus vachellii. The sequence goes on from NC_083467.1 coordinate 663,618, forward strand.
TACAGTGTTTATTATACAGTGTTTATTATACAGTGTTAATACATCAGTGTTAATACATCAGTGTTTATTACATCAGTGTTTATTATACAGTGTTTATTACATTAGTGTTTATTACATTAGTGTTTATTGTACAGTGTTTATTATACAGTGTTTATTACATTAATGTTTATTATACAGTGTTTATTATAGAGTGTTTATTACATCAGTGTTTATTATATATCAGTGTTTATTACATTAGTGTTTATTACATTAGTGTTTATTACATTAGTATTTATTATACAGTGTTTATTACATTAGTGTTTATTGTACAGTGTTTATTATACAGTGTTTATTACATTAATGTTTATTATACAGTGTTTATTATAGAGTGTTTATTACATCAGTGTTTATTATATATCAGTGTTTATTACATTAGTGTTTGTTACATTAGTGTTTATTACATTAATATTTATTATACAGTGTTTATTATACATTAGTGTTTATTATACAGTGTTTATTATACAGTGTTTATTACATTAATGTTTATTATACAGTGTTTATTATAGAGTGTTTATTGAGGGACAGTGATGACCCTGGCGCCGAAGGAGCTGACCACGCTGCTGGGCCTGCTGTCTGAGGAGGCTTGTGCCGGAACCTCATTCGAGAGTCTCGCGAGTGCCTTCCATCACTGCTTCGGTAAAGCCGAGCACTTCCGTGCAGGTTCTGTGCTGGTGCTGCTCCTACAGCATGCCGACCTCCTGCCCGGTTCTGCTCAGCGCCTCGCTGCACTCTACCTGCTGTGGGAGATGTACCGAACCGAGCCGCTCGCCTCCAACCCGTTCTGTGCCGTGTTTGCTCACCTGCTCAGCCCCGGAAAGGACGAGCACGAGCGTCACCTGTCAGGTTACTAATCACCAGTCTACTGTTACTAATCCTTCAGGTGTAAAGATGCTGATTAGTACATTGTAACACTACTCACATATGCAGCACGTGTATCAGAATCAGAACCAGAATCAGAATCAGGTTTATTGGCCTGTTGATGTTTACACACACAAGGAATTTGGTTCCAGCTGTTGTGACTCTCAAAAGTACAGACATAAATAACACTATACTATACAATACACACATAAATAACACTATACTATACAATACACACATAAATAACACTATACTATACAATACACACATAAATAACACTATACTATACAATACACACATAAATAACACTATACTATACAATACACACATAAATAACACTATACTATACAATACACACATAAATAACACTATACTATACAATACACACATAAATAACACTATACTATACAATACACACATAAATAACACTATACTATACAATACACACATAAATAACACTATACTATACAATACACACATAAATAACACTATACTATACAATACACACATAAATAACACTATACTATACAATACACACATAAATAACACTATACTACACAATACACAAATAAATAACACTATACTATACAATACACACATAAATAACACTATACTATACAATACACACATAAATAACACTATACTATACAATACACACATAAATAACACTATACTATACAATACACACATAAATAACACTATACTATACAATACACACATAAATAACACTATACTATACAATACACACATAAATAACACTATACTATACAATACACACATACATAACACTATACTATACAGTACACACATAAATAACACTGTACTATACAATACACACATAAATAACACTATACTATACAATACACACATAAATAACACTATACTATACAATACACACATAAATAACACTATACTATACAATACACACATAAATAACACTATACTATACAATACACACATACATAACACTATACTATACAATACACACATAAATAACACTATACTATACAATACACACATACATAACACTATACTATACAATACACACATAAATAACACTATACTATACAATACACACATAAATAACACTATACTATACAATACACACATACATAACACTATACTATACAATACACACATAAATAACACTATACTATACAATACACACATACATAACACTATACTATACAATACACACATAAATAACACTGTACTATACAATACACACATAAATAACACTATACTATACAATACACACATAAATAACACTATACTATACAATACACACATAAATAACACTATACTATACAATACACACATAAATAACACTATACTATACAATACACACATAAATAACACTATACTATACAATACACACATACATAACACTATACTATACAATACACACATACATAACACTATACTATACAATACACACATAAATAACACTATACTATACAATACAGACATAAATAACACTATACTATACAATACAGACATAAATAACACTATACTATACAATACACACATAAATAACACTATACTATACAATACACACATAAATAACACTATACTATACAATACACACATAAATAACACTATACTATACAATACACACATAAATAACACTATACTATACAATACACACATAAATAACACTATACTATACAATACACACATAAATAACACTATACTATACAATACACACATAAATAACACTATACTATACAATACACACATAAATAACACTATACTACACAATACACACATAAATAGCACTATACTATACAATACACACATAAATAACACTATACTATACAATACACACATAAATAACACTATACTATACAATACACACATAAATAACACTATACTATACAATACACACATAAATAACACTATACTATACAATACACACATAAATAACACTATACTATACAAGACAATACAGATGATGAGATACAATATAGACAGAATGAGTATTAAATATGAATATAGAATATGATCAGTTATGTACATAAAGTGTGAGAGTGTAAATAACAATATTGTGTAATATTATACTTTAGTACAATATACAGCAGCAGTAGTGTGTAATATATACAGATGATGTGATGACTGACAGTCCTGATAATGCAGCACTTATAGATATGAAGCAGTGAATATAATGATGGTGAGGTGTTAATCAGGGTGATTGTCTGGGGAAACAAACTGTTCCTGTGTCTGACAGTTTTAGTAAACAGAGTTCTGTAGCACCTGAGAGAAGGGAGGAGCTGAAAGAGGTTGTGTCCAGGGTGTGAAGGATCAGTAGTGATTTTTACTGCCCGGTTTCTGATTCTTGTGTGGTACAAGTCCTTGGGTGTGGGCAGGGGGGGCACCAGTTATTATTCCTGCTGTTTTTATTGTGTGTTGCAGTCTGTTCCTTTCCTGTTTTGTTGCTGCACCAAACCAGATGGTGATGGATATGAACAGGACAGATTCAATGACTGCAGTGTAGAACAGCATCAACAGCTCCTGTGGCAGACCAAACTTCCTTAAGTGATGTAGCTTAGATGGCTAATCACCTGTGTACTGTTACTAATCCTTCAGGTGTAAAGATGCTGATCAGTACATTGTAACACCACTCACATATGCAGCACGTGTATCTACAGGATGTGTGAAACACAGGTGAAGTCAGTGCATTCAGCATGAACCGAGCCGGTGGAGGCTGTGTGATGCTCTGCTTCGTGTTCTGCTGGGAGAACATGACCTTCACGTTACTTTGACACGTTCCACCAGCCTGAACATTGTCGCAAACCAAGAATTTTAATGTTCTAATGGATCAGTGGAGCAGTTTATCAGGACTGTGGACATGATTTTGCTGCATTTAACACACACACACCAACACCAACACCAAGTCAGGAGGACTGAGCTCACTTGCTGACATAGTTGTATGTAGCAGGATTATTATTATGTATTTTTAAATCCCACACAGAAAGTCACAGGTTTGTGTTTCCCTCTTGTCTAGGTTTCCTTCCCCCGGTCACTCTGCCTGAGAAGTTTTTTCTCTCCCAGCTGATGCTGGCTCCTCCTCGGGAGCTCTTTAAGAAGACTCCACGGCAGATCTCCTGCATGGACGTGAGCTCGGCACCGCAGACCATCGACATCAGTGGACTCCAGCTCGCTCTCGCCGGTAATCAGCTTTTGTCTGTTGAACTGATCTTCAGAGGTTATTTAAAAAAAATACCACATTAGAGAATAAATGTGTGTGTATGTGTGTGTATGTGTGTGTGTATGTCCGTGTGTGTGTGTATGTCCGTGTGTGTGTGTATGTCCGTGTGTGTGTGTATGTCCGTGTGTGTATGTCCGTGTGTGTGTGTATGTCCGTGTGTGTGTATGTATGTGTGTGTATGTCCGTGTGTGTGTGTGTGTGTATATGTCCGTGTGTGTGTATGTATGTGTGTGTGTGTATGTGTGTGTGTGTATGTGTATGTGTGTGTGTGTGTGTGATCAATCAATCCAGAGCGTCAGTCGGAGCTTCCCACTCAGAGCAAAGCCAGTTTTCCCAGCCTCCTCGGCGACCCTGACCCTGACTCCTCCCACTCAGGCTTTGACAGCTCCTTGGCCAATCAGATCACAGAGTCACTGGTTACAGGGCCACGCCCACCTCTGGAGAGTAAGTGCACTTCCATTTACTGTTACAATAAACATTCTTCCCTAAAGCGCCTGGTTCCTTCTAAGCTCTAATCTGTAAGAATCTGTGTGTTTACACTGGATCTAGTTTTCAGAACTGAGACACTGAGAGAAATGAAATATTGAAGACTTTAGTGAGCGAAAAGCTCTTAGTGATTTGGTTCTTATTATGAATAAATCTAAACATAAACTAGGAAACGCTACAGAGTCGTTTATTATATTTTACTGTTCTTCAGTGTGACTCATAAATTTTGATTAAATTTTTTCAAGAAAAAAAAGTTTCCCCAGAGCAAGTAGCAAAAAATGTCAAGAATTCTGATGGGTAAAATCATGCGTCTGTTGCTCCTTGTCACATTTTAAACTCAGTGATAAAGTTTATTCCACTTGGTTTAAAATTCATTAAGGATATTCTGGAGCCATTTGCAGACCTGTTATTGACTAATGAGCAGAAATGAGGTGTCTGCTGTTCAACCATCAAGTTCCACAAAATAATATTTTTGCCTTATTATAGGGTCTTTTTACACCCGGTCACTTCACGTGTTGTCTCTGATCCGATATCTATCTGATTTGTTAAAACTGTTCCATTTACATTAGACCACATAAACGCGTCTGGCCGAATCGGATATCGATCCAATCTTTCTACTCCTGCCCAAAATGCTAATATATTTGACCTCATTTCCGGGGTAATTAAAATAGAACACACTTTGGTGTGTGCGGTTTTCAGAACACGATCAAAAAGAAGACGTAAAAACTGGTTACGACGTTTATGTTACAAAAAACAGCGTTTACTGTTTGCTGCGTTTTCGCTGGCAGCAGCAGCGCGTTTTAAGACCCGACGAGACGCCTGTGTGAAAGATCACCTGAGTGACGTACTTCTGTTTGGGAGGAGTATAGAGCTGACGTATGTGGCTTGAACAACCACATTCATTTACACCTGTCCAGTTTCATCTGAAACGCGTCCCAGACCACCTCCTGAAGGGGTTTGTACTGTCGGATTTATATCCGTCTCTAAAACGTTTCAGAGGGCATTTAGACCTGGTCTTTTTACCATCGGGTAGATATCAGATCACAGAAAACACACGAAGTGACCAGGTGTAAAAAGGCCCTTAGATTTAAATAAACAATAAATACAGGTGTGTTTAGATAACATTTTAGACAAATGTCAGTTGAACATTACATGAACATTATGAATAGTTTATTAATTCTGAAGTTCACAGTGAGTTAACGGGAGCCTTAATATAAAGCATTCCACTTGTTTTCAACACTTCTGCAGCTGCTGCATTAAAGTCAGTTCAGAAGTTTGCATGTACTCATTTATCAGTACTTCTGGGACTGCAGTGAGAGGCTGTATTTATTCTGTATCTTCCACATACAGGTCATTTCCGTCCCGAGTTGATCCGACCGGCGCCGCCGTTGTTCCAGGCGAGCGAGGCCGAGCTTGCGTGGCTGAGTCCAGCTGAGCCCGAGCACCGCGTGCAGTGGGATCGCTCCATGTGCGTTCGTGCTGCCACCGGCCTCGAGACCAAACGCATCATGGCTAAAGCCTTCAAGAGTCCACTCTCAGCATCTCAGCAGTCTCAGGTACAACATCAAGTCTCTCCAAATCCAGCGTCCGAGATGTGAAGTCAGTATCATCAGATCAAAATTTAAACACAGACAAGAAGCAGACACGTTTGTGTATTAATCAAAACTGAGGCTTTATTTTTACTTCTTTATAAAGAGCACCAGCGTGTGTGTGTGTGTGTGTGTGTGTGTGTGTGTGTTTCTGCTGATCGGATTCACAACTTCCTCCTCTTTTTTTCAGCTGCTGGCTGAGTTAGAGAAAGACCCGAAGCTGGTGTACCACATCGGCCTCACCCCTGCTAAACTGCCCGATCTGGTGGAAAACAACCCACTGGTGGCCATCGAGATGCTGCTGAAGCTCATGTCCTCCAGCCAGATCACAGAATATTTCTCCGTCCTGGTCAACATGGACATGTCCTTGCACTCCATGGAGGTGGTGAACAGGTACACGGCCTCCTAACGGCATTAATCATCTTATCTGATCATATCCGTATTATAACTGGAACATCATGTGGTGTGTGGGCTTCAGGTTGACAACGGCGGTGGATCTTCCGCCCGAGTTCATCCACCTGTACATCTCCAACTGCATCTCAACCTGCGAGCAAATCAAGGACAAGTACATGCAGGTCAGAGTCTGATAAACTCTTACTGATCACCTCTAATTCATACTGATGCTGAGGATTAAGGTTAGCTTCTACATGGTACTGAACTCTAGGTGTACTGATTATTGTCACGACTGCTGAGTCACTGGTTATTTATCAAACGACGGTTGAAGAAAAACTTACTCATGAAACACTTGGACTAGCACTTTTCTTCCCTGTTTGTTGACACCATGAGTGTTTTAGACTCGTGGGATGTTAAGTCTGTAACCTAGTGACCCAGAGTTAATGTATTCAACGAGACTTTTGGACGTCACTCTGGATAAGAGATGTATGTAAATGTTTCCCACCAGCTTTATTAATGACTACATGATAGAATCTGTTGTGGTTTGGGTTTTTTTTGTTGTTTTATTTTTTTTGGCCCCAGGGTGTTTTTTTAGAGAAGTGGTGAGCGACACACAAGTGTGATTCAGATGTTGACAGCAGATAAGTAGAGATTAAATGTTTTCAGGGTCACAACAAGCTTTTTTTAGGTATAAGGAATTGTGAGCACTAGACTCGTCTCTCAGCAGAGATGACTATGATATTAGTGATAGTGTTAGTGATAGCAGTTGCCTTTATTTATTTTCTTCCTCTTTTCTTCTCTCTCTCTCTCTCTCTCTCCTCTTTTCTCTCTTCTCTTCTCTCTCTCTCTCTCTCTCTCTCTCTCTCTCTCTCTTCTCTCTCCTCTCTCTCTCTCTTCTCTCTCTCTCCTCTCTCTCTCTTCTCTTCTCTCTTTTCTCTTCTCTCTCTCTCTCCTCTCTCTCTCTTCTCTTCTCTCTCTCTCCTCTCTCTCTCTTCTCTTCTCTCTCTCTCCTCTCTCTCCTCTCTCTCTCTCTTCTCTCTCTCTCCTCTCTCTCTCTCTCTCTCTCTCTCTCTCTCTCTCTCTCTCTCTCTTCTATTCTCTTCTCTCTCTCTCTCTCTCTTCTCTTCTCTCTTTTCTCTTCTCTCTCTCTCTTCTCTCTCTCTCTCTCTCTCTTCTCTCTCTCTTCTCTTCTCTCTCTTCTCTTCTCTCTTTTCTCTTCTCTCTCTCTCCTCTCTCTCTCTCCTCTCTCTCTCTGCTCTCTCTTTCTCTCTCTCTCTCTCTCTCTCTCTCTCTCTCTCTCTCTCTCTCTTCTCTTCTCTCTTTTCTCTTCTCTCTCTCTCTCTCTTCTCTCTCTCTCTCTCTCTCTCTCTCTCTCTTCTCCTCTTCTCTCTCTCTCTTCTCTTCTCTTTCTTCTCTGCTCTTGGTATGTGGTAGCTCAGTGGTCAAGGTGTTGGGTTACTGATCGGAAGGTCATGGGTTCGAACCCCAGGTCCACCAAGCTGCCACTGCTGGGCCCCTGAGCAAGGCCCTTAACCCTCAGTTGCTCAGTTGTAAGTCACTCTGGATAAGGGGGTCTGCTAAATGCTGTAAATGTAAATGCTCTTCTCTCTCTCTCTCTCTCTCTCTCTCTCTCAGAATCGTTTAGTGCGCCTAGTGTGCGTTTTTCTTCAGTCACTGATCCGCAACAAGATCATCAACGTGCAGGACCTGTTCATCGAGGTTCAGGCGTTCTGCATCGAGTTCAGCCGAATCCGTGAGGCGGCCGGTCTCTTCCGCCTCCTCAAGACACTGGATAATGGAGAGATGCCCGCGGAGGGAAAAGCTGCCAAATAATCCTCTGTTGATTGAAAAAATGCTGACGTGCCCTGACGTCATGTGACCCGGAGCTCATCTCGTCTCAGTTAACCCTGGACCATCGTTGTTGAGCCCTTATGAGGCTGAAATTATTTTTTTTACGATAAAACATGACCCAAGGCTGCTAATGAGGGTGCTAATTAGCCCCGAGTGCTGTTTGTGAAGTTTATAGCTTAGCTGCCTAAAACTTCATTCGAAAGCAACAAAGATCTTGCGCTCAGCTCGACTCCACGTTAACACTGACACTGAAACCCAATGGGAGCTTGTTCATCTAGATCCCACAGTAGAAACCTCACCCAGCCTTGTTTTTGTTCTGGAGAGATGAACAAACTGTAACCCTGTACTGTTTTTCTTTACAGGCTTTTTTTTTTGTCTCAAGAATTTTTAAAAACCTAATTTTGAAAAATAAACGATATAAATATATTATCAGAGAGTCTTTAGAGCCTCTGTGAAGGACAGAGGGACGGTGGCAGACTGTTGTATGGCCAGTGTACAAACTGTGACAACAATGAAATATTATGCTTTCCTTCTAATGTATTAGAAAATAGGGAGAAAAAAGAATAAAAAATGTAAACTAGTATCTCTGGAGACTGACTAATGATTGCACACAAACATCTTATATAGACTTTTCTTTTCCTGTTATCTCACTGTGTATATTTTACTGTACCATTTATTTATGCAGAATAACAGTGAAATGAAATGTGTGTTTTATATAATCGGCTGACTGCATCGTGATCAGTTACATTCAGTGTGTTTCTGTTTGTGCTCGTGTCAAGGGATCACAGGCCACTATATATTCCCCATAGTAAGGAACTATTATATTCCCTACACAAATAAAACCCATCCAACGGTCAACATGCACTTTTTACTCTCTACAAGCTGCAGTTTAAACAGAATAATAAGAATTTTATGTTCAGAACATTTAATAGCTGAATCTCTTCCAACTCATCAACATGAAGCTGCCATAAAAACCTTGGCTATGTTGATGGACACCAATCAGACCACCTAAAATAAAGAAGGGTAATGGAGCCTGTACTGTGTGTGGATGTAAATGTCTACGACTTAACCCTTATGTTAGGATTAGGGAACCTTTCATGGTGGGTCTTAAGGCCTTTTTACACCTGGTCACTTCACGTGTTTTCTCTGATCCGATATCTATCTGATTTGTTAAAACTGTTCCATTTACATTAGACCACATAAACGCGTCTCGGCGAATCGGATATCGATCCGATCTTTCTGCTCCCGCCCAAAATGCTAATATATTTTACCTCATTACCCTCAGAGGTATATTTTACCTCAGACGCCTGTGTGAAAGATCACCTGAGTGACGTACTTCTGTTTGGGAGGAGTATAGAGCTGACGTATGTGGCTTGAACAACCACATTCATTTACACCTGTCCAGTTTCATCTGAAACGCGTCCCAGACCACCTCCTGAAGGGGTTTGTACCGTCGGATTTATATCTGTCTCCAAAACGTTTCAGAGGGCATTTAGACCTGGTCTTTTTACCATCGGGTAGATATCAGATCACAGAAAACACATGAAGTGACCAGGTGTAAAAAGCCCCTTTGTCTTACCGCTATCCTTTTCTCCCAGTGGGGACCGTACTGAGAGAATTAAACTCCTGGTGCCCAAGAGCTTCACAGAAGGGGCAATAATTTGTAGTAGTCTGTAGACTTGATCATTCTGACTATTTACATTCAAACTAGTCTTAAACAAACCTGGTGTCTGGGGCAACATCAAAACTAGTCCTTGCTACCAGATGCTGACTAAACTGTGTGTGTTTAAACCTCTGTTGACCTTAACCTTCAGTTCACATAATAATAATAATAATAATAATAATAATAATAATAATAATAATGCAATAACAGTCACACACATGTTAATAGAAAACTATTAGTTTTATTTATTCCTGATTTCAAAACCTCCCGTGCTTTAAAATCAACGCCGCTGCATGATTGCTACAGGGAGTGCATGAAATATAACATCACTGATACATCTCTTTTCTCTGTTATGCTAGGCAAGAGTGTTAGCATTGGACAAAGGTGATATTAGAGAGAAAAAGAACACTGGTTGGTCCAGTCAGTCCTGCGAGCCCCAGACAGCGAGGAAATGGAAAACAAAACTTTGGTACAATACTAAGCAGAGATGAAACGTTTCTTTCCGACGGTTTGCTCCTCGCACTAAACTCGCTTCATTCCTCGGGCCATGAGGCAGGCGTAAACCGTCATCACCATTTTGGGCTTGACTTCCACTAAATCTTCGGGAAGTGCGTAAACCCGAGCGCCGATCTTCCTGGCCATGGAGATGGCATACCTAAAGCCAGAGAATCACATGCATGTGACGTGTCAATATAACTCCAGTGATCAAAAGCAGATAAACTGACAGGGTTGAGAAGTGAAAGTTGAGATGTGTAAAATTGTCTAATTCGGAATTTTTATCCTATAAATACATAAAGAAAAACTTTAATGTTGGCTAGAGAAAGTCTATTTAAAATAGCTCAGATGGATGGATGAGTGGACGGATGAGTGGAAGGATGAGTGAATGGATGAGTGGACGGATGAGTGGATGGATGAGAGGATGAATGAGTGGACGGATGATTGGAAGGATGAGTGGACGGATGATTGGAAGGATGAGTGGAAGGATGAGTGGATGAATGAGTGGAAGGATGAGTGGATGAATGAGTGGAAGGATGAGAGGATGAATGAGTGGAAGGATGAGTGGAAGGATGAGTGGAAGGATGAGAGGATGAATGAGTGGAAGGATGAGTGGAAGGATGAGTGGAAGGATGATTGGAAGGATGAGTGGACGGATGATTGGAAGGATGAGTGAATGGATGAGTGGAAGGATGAGTGGATGAATGAGTGAACAGATGAGTGGATGAATGAGTGGACAGATGAGTGGAAGGATGAGTGGACGGATGAGTGGAAGGATGAGTGGAAGGATGAGTGACTGGATGAGTGAATGGATGGATAAGTGTCATGGAAGATTTGCAAAAACATAAGAACTGATCATGAGAACATACTTGGCGTTGTTGAGTTTTTCTTCCTCAGTGAGATCTTCGATCTTGAGTAAGTCATAGCGGATGGATCCCGGCTGGATGGCGTCGATGAGGTCCAGCACTGGCAAGCTAGTGCTTATGGATCCATCCTGCAGGAACCAAAGATCATGAAGTTTAAACAACATTCTGCTAAACCTTAGGATGATCCACCAGTGCATCTCACCTCAGCTTTAAATTAAACAAAACAATCTCATCTCTTTGCTTTAAAGAGCCAGAACTTTATTTTTGGTTTAATCTGGAAAAAAAAACTTATAGTAACTTATTTCTCAACACGTAATCATAACAAAAAGCAGAATGGAGTTTCCACCTTGAAACCTGAGATGGTGTTCTTTCCGGCTTGTGTGAGCGTGTCGTTCACCCAATGGACGATGGTGTCATCGTTGACCTTCTGCCCATCTCCAAGCTCCTCCAGGATGTTCAGAGTGTACCTGAGGAACCAAGTGTTAGTAATGTGTCTGTATATACAGTGTAGGACTGAGACTAGTGAACGGAATAGAGATGAAGTTATTTCTGACTATGAGGATGAGCTGCTGAGATCTTTAGCACTACTATTTCAGGCCGGTTTAAACAAAACACACACTCACCTCCTCATGAGCTGCCAGAGCAGAGCGAGAGTGAGCGTGCGGTTGCCCTCGTTCAGGTCCTGCCCTGCGATCCCCACCAGAGAAAACTTCGCCTCTTTCTTCCCCAGTTCCACCGCATAGTTACAGTTCTCCAGCTGCCCGTCAACAGCACAGCAACAACAATCAGTGTGTGTGTGTGTGTGTGTGTGTGTGTGTGAACGTCAAATAAACGTCAGACGTTTCATTCTAATCAGTTCAATAAAAAAAGTCTATATTGTTTGTCGGGCTCATTAGTTATCAGATACAGCAGAATCCTAAAAAGTGGTCAGAAGCTCTGAAGGAAATCACAGGTTGCTGGGATTAAAGGTGCTCATATGTTATTGTTTCTATAGTAATGGCACCTTCACAGGGATGTGTATAGGGGTGTGTGAGCTGCGCCGTGTAATGCTAATACAAAGAAATGTGAAATTAGTGATGTTATCTGATGGTAATGGCTGTTAGCACCTTTATATCAAAATGGTTTTCTGCTTTTTGTAGCATTTAGTGACTTTTTGATTAAAGTGTCTGAGCAGCTACATTACAGTAAATCCATCCTTTAATCAACTTTGTCTAAAAAATTTAGTCGTCTCTGAACTCACCTTCTTCATGTTGCTGCCGAGTTTGGTATATGGAGGTTTGTTCACTTTGTCCCAATCTACAGGCACTTTGATCTTCTCATACAGCTGAAAGATGACCAGAGCATCAGCCAGGTCCCTGCAACACACACACACACACACACACACACACACACACAGTAAGTATTTATCTTTCATCCTTCCATCATTTAGCTTATATGTTGGTGGGAAAATGGAGTTTTCGTACACATAGAGATGGTTGACACGAGGATTGACTCCAAGGGAGTTCATCCAGTTACGGAAAGTGCGTTCCTCCCTGGTTTCACCTAGGGAAGAAAAAAGAGAGAGAAAATGGCAAGATTGCAAATGGCAGTGATAAACCGATAAGTGTGTTTTGGGTCACTAATCCATCTACTACCATATAACTAATCTACTACCGTTCAACTTACCCTCGATGGAGCTCCAGTCGATGTCCTGGTTCTCGGGCTTCTTCAGAGCAGGATATTTATTAAAGAGGTTGGCCACGTAGGCCATGTTAAGCTTAGGATTTCCTCGCACAACATCATTCGCTGTGACAAACTGACGACAGCCCAGACGATCTGCCTGCTCCAGCATAAGCTCTGCTCTCTTCAGGTCATCCTTTTCCTGCAGAGAAACAGAAATGTCTCATGATGGTGAAAACGCTCACAGGAGCCGCTTACAGCTGTTTGATTACATGGTACCTGATCTTGTTTTGTGTCTGTTTAAATCCTATAACATTACCCTCAGTCCTGACATGTCGATAGGAATGGGAGGGATGCCTTCTTCATCTCCTTTAGGAGACACCTGGTTCAGGATGTTGTAGTAAGCCTTGGAATCCTGGGACCAGCAGAAACACACACAATGTTAAGTTTTTAAGCCTAGATGATGTTTTGTTAAAACAGAACAGTCCTTTTCTTCAGTATGTGTGTGTGTGTGTGTGTGTGTGTGTGTGTACCTTAATATCAGAGCTGAAATTGTTAATCTTTGGGCAGCCGGCCTGCTCCAGATGGTAGTTTGCCCATCGCAGGAGCAGTTCTTCAGGGGAAAGCTTCATCAGATCCTCTAGACTCTCGCCATCCCTCAGCAAAGCAATCAAAGCTACACACACACACACACACACACACACACACACATTATATTTAAAAGGAATAATCTCATGTTATATTATCTCACTAGCTAGAGTTATTTAGATAGATAG
>NC_083467.1:680000-687500 GCF_030014155.1 Tachysurus vachellii
ACTTACCCACTTTGTTGAAGGCGTCCCGCAGGTCCTCCATCTCCTCAACTGAAATTGTTGCAGTGCCGGCCATCTTTTCTGTTAAGAATCGACGATTAATATTAATGCATGTTTGTTATCGACAACATACAAGAGAAAAGAAAGTTACTGAGTTAATTTAAAGCAGGAAGATGTGTAGAAGAGTGTTTAGTGCTAAAACATGGTGCGGAGGTGAAGGTCGGAGTGAAGAACTCTAGTGTCCCGCACAAATCCCTGACTCTGACTCAACACCACTGAACACAACTGGGATGAACTGGAACTGGAGTCTCCTCAACATCCGAACATCAGAGTCTGATCTCACGGATGCTCTTGTAGCTGAATGAACATAAATCTACACAGACACAATCCAGCATGTAGTGGAAAGCCTTCAGAGAAGACTAGAGTGGAGCTGATTATAACAGCGATCTGGAATGAGATGTTCAAAAAGTTCATATGGTGTGATGGTCAGGGGTGCACATACTTTTGACTGTATGGTTTAAATATAAAACAAGAAGAACTCCAGAAAGTGTTTCTGTATTTCGAGGCAGACGTTTAGTTGCCGGTTAAGAGACGATGAGTAATGTGTGCACATTTCCGCTGTTCTGGTAGCAAACTTATTGCCCAAGGCGTTTGTTTTAACACCAGGGGAATTTCTTTTCTATATTATGACCAAGAATACAAAGTGTTCACAGTTTAAGGAAGTGGTGTTTCAGCAGTCGGAGCTAAATTATGTTCGCTTTAAATCTCAGAGTCTGATCTGATTTATTGCTTTTGGTTCTAATTTTGTAGATTATTTTATTCTCAGCTTTAATATTTTATTGGACTTCTGTACATTATTCAGTAGTCAATTTTATTACAAATAATATATTATTTATTATTACAAGTTTGCAATAAACCAAATGTCATTTAAAAAAACAACTTTTTTACTCTGTGATGTCACACACCCTTGTTGGCACTGCAGCCTTTTTCAGACCTGTTTTGGTAAAAAAAAAAAAAAAAAAGAAGAAGCTTGACCACATATGTATTAGCACCTCCTTAAACACCGCCACAGGAGTAAGAGGAAATGATTCCAGTCCCTTTACTCACAACCCAGTCTTGTAGATATTTACAATTAATATTACTTCGTCAAAATAAAAAGATTTAACAGAATTCTATCACAAACAAAAAAAAAACACTTCTCTAAAGTGTCTTCAGTGTTTAAAGTCCCCACAGAGGTGAGATGTTCCACAGAAAAACTCCATCCAGGTTCAAAACAAGTGCTGAATCCTGAACTTACACGTTCCACCACGTACTAGTCAGCGGCGTCGATCCTGCTGGAATATCAGAATATCGACAGCAGTCAGTTTTCAGAAGTCATATGATCTGTTTTTTCCACTTTCTCTGCATCTTCTGTTCTCTGATGATGATCTTAGCATTACTGAGTTCAGCTCCTCCCACGGAGAGCCGATGATGTAAGAATTTGGCACTAATCGATAGTTTATTAAATAGTTCATTTATTTTAGAGTAATATTCTGGTTTTCCAGCCAACCTTTACAACTGAAATCTGTTATTACTCTGATGAACAGATGCTCACAGGATTAAATCCCAGTGCTTTTTCTCAACGTCACTGACATAATCAGTTAGCAGATCATTAGTATTTGACCAGGAGTTGATGAGCAATGGGTATTTTTGCACATTCTTGTCTCATCCTTGCAGTGAGCCATCAGTTCAAGATTATTAATAATCACTGTGAGAAAACCAGGCAAATGGATCTTTCCATCAGTTTTAGTGAGAATACATGACGAATTTTAGTACTATTTTGCTTCAGAGAGAGAAAAAGTCAAATTAATTTTCCAACTGAAGGTTAAAGTTTCACTTCTGAAGGCTTGTTTGTTTCTCCTTCTCAGAGATTGATGCTGTTCTCCTTCAGGATGAGTCAGAGTCCATCTGGAGAACAGAGAGGTGAGATACGGGAACGTGGACCTCAAGAACTCGGGCCTCCGTTCATGGTAAGCGTCTGATGCTTTACCATAACACAATTATAAACTTTATTATTCTGTGTTTCATTTCTTCATACTTCCCTCATCACCTTTTAAGGAAGATGGCATAATATTTTGGACATAAAACCAAAGCAGAAGTGAAAGCCTGGGGTTCTGCTTCTCAGTTTAGAGACACAGTAAGGCACAAAGCCTCTGAAAGGCTTTTCAACAATTACGTACTGATTTAATCAAACCTGTAATGTCTGTAATATCTGTTTGTATTTAATATTACATCCCTTTTTCTTCCAGTTAACTTAATCATCAGTTTACATTATAATGAAATATTATTATGGCTTATATATAAAAGCTATTAAAATAAATAAATAAATAAATAAATAAATAAATAAATAATAATAATAATAATAATAATAATAATAATAATAATAATAAGAAGAAGAAGAAGAAGAAGAAGAAGAAGTTTGGCTTTTTTTTTGATAAAAGTGTTAATTATTATATAAATAAACCTCTTTTAAGATGTTAGGAAAGTGATTTTAGCTCATTTAGACAAACGTATGGGTTGCCAGATTTGAATTTTCCCCAAATAACTCTTCCTAGTTCTTCATAATTTGCTTCTCTGTGCAAAGACAGATAAGATCTCGTGTAGCACTTCTGTGGTGTACATTGTGCTCTTCACTGCCTCGTTTGTATTCATCCATAAATAATCAGATAATAAAATAGCTTTGCATGTGCTCAATAAAATGAGGTGCTGTGTTTTTTTGTCAGGGTTACTTAGATAATAATCCTACAATCTCAGTTAAATATAATTGTTTATTCTTATTCCAAATGTACATAATGTTGATAGTAAACTAACAGAGCCGGACAGAAGACAGCCAGTATCATGGCACACAGTTTTAACTCCATGCTAAACGAACAGAGCCGAGGTTCCTACATGGTCATGAGACCTTTATATGAGACCCTATGAGAAACAGAATAATCGTCAGTGTTAAGTGCAGCATCATCTTCAGAATCTGCTACAAGATGTAGTCCTTACCAGCCGCTTTATTTCTCTTTAAATGTATTTTTTATTTTTTTTTGTAAAGTAAAGTTGTTCTGCACAAACAGCCTTCGTATCGGAGCGAGAGGTTATCGTACATGTCCGCATCGTTCCACCTCTAAGAGAAGCTGCAGGTTGAACTGATGCGCTTTCTGTTTTAAAATGTCGATTCAGCGGCAGGAGCTCTGCAGAACACCGGAGAGGAGATGCATATCAAGAGAGCTTAACCGCAACTTCCTGTAGCACTCTGACTGCACAGCAAAGCTTTAACTTCTACTTTATTCCACACACACACGCGCACACACACACACACACAATATGGAAATCTTTACACACACTGTGTAAAGTTTGAAGTTCTCCAAAATATATTAGAAACCAATTAAGTGTGTGTGTGTGTGTGTGTGTGTGTGTGTGTGTGTGTGTGTGTGTGTGTGTGTGTGTGTGTGTGAGAGAGAGATAAATGGGATCGTTAGTGCACATGATGGTTCACATGGCCCATGAGGCCCAAGCATTTCATTTATAGCCTTTAATGAAGTTAAATATAAAGAATCATAAAATAAAGGAGCTGTAAACAATGATGAAAGCGCAGTTTATAATCTGTACATGTATAAAAAGAGCACAGAGCGATTAATAATAATCCATGCATCGTTACTGAGTTTAGGATGAGCGCTTAAGATTTCTTTCTCTCGCACTCTCTTACACACACTCACTCACACACGTGTTAATTTAAGGACAGATGCAGCTGATTTCTTACCTGAGAAAGGTAAACTCGAGGTCTGTCCTTTTCTCGCTCTCCCTCTCTCTATATATATATATATATATTTCTCTCTCTCTCTCTGTTACTCTGCTTTACCCAAGCAGTCTGCAGAGCAGTGAGAAACGACAGATCTATTCAAATGAGAGAGGAAGGAAGTGACACTCGAGCGAAAACAGGAACAGTTTTTCATGATGGCTTTATAAGGCAATCTGCTAGGCAAAGGTGACACTTTCAAAAAATGACAGAACCTTTAGGTCAGTTTTCCCCGGGCCTCATGGTTGAGGATCCTGTTGATGGACATTAATGTTTTGCAGAAGTACCTTCTGCACCTTTATCCAGAGCGACTTACATTTTATCTCATTTTCCCAGCAGTGGCAGTTTGGTGGACGTAGGAATCAAACTCACAACCTTCCGATTGGTAACCCAACATGTTACTTTTCTACAAAGAGACTTAGTGTCTCTATTTTGAGATCTTTCTTGTTATAGTGTCTCAGATGTTTCTCAGGCGGGCACTGTGGCTTAGTGTTTCGATTCCCGCCTCCGCCTTGTGTGTGTGGAGTTTGCATGTTCTCCCCGTGCCTCGGGGGTTTCCTCCGGGTACTCCGGTTTCCTCCCCCGGTCCAAAGACATGCATGGTAGGTTGATTGGCATCTCTGGAAAATTGTCCGTAGTGTGTGAGTGCGTGAGTGAATGAGAGTGTGTGTGTGTGTGTGTGTGTGCCCTGTGATGGGTTGGCACTCCGTCCAGGGTGTATCCTGCCTTGATGCCCGATGACACCTGAGATAGGCACAGGCTCCCCGTGACCCGAGGTAGTTCGGATAAGCGGTAGAAGATGAATGAATGAATGAATGAATGAATTTATTTGGAATAAACCAGTTGTCCAAACTCATTCGATTGGGATTAAAAAAACTGTGTGGTGTTTAGTGTCACATCAAAACTTTCAGGTTGCACTTGTATACTGGTTGTTGCATAACCTATTATTCTTTGTTTAACGTGTAAATCACAAATAAAAACTGTTCAATCTGCATTTTTGATTGATTTTTTGAAGATAAATGAACGAGAAATTATTGAATTATTGAATGTTTGAGTTGATATTAAGACCTTTGACCTTTGACAGCGTGTTATTCTACCGTTGAGTTTTCTTATGAAACTTTAATGTTCATGTAACATGAGGAGAAACATGTGAGATGTTAAAAAGATCTCAGGTTTGAGACGTTTGCTCTGAAAGAAAGAATAAAAAAAATACTAAAAAACGAATAAAAAAGATATTTAATGCCTAATTTATTTATTCCTCACATATTTGAAGACCTTCACAGCGCAGTGTTTCTCATACAGACAACAGGAAAGATATAAACATTAAGATATAAATTCAACACGATTTAATTTAAACTCAGCTTGTTAACATCAACTTTATACGTTGTGAATATTGGATATGAAACATGAATTAACCCAATCTGGCAACCTGTGTAAATTTTTTTGACGCCTTAATTTACTTCTGGCGTTTAGTTCAGTGTCTTCCCTAAAATAATAATAATAATAATAATAATAATAATAATAATAATAATAATAATAATAATAATAATAATAATAAAGGTAAAATATTTGTTTTTTTAATGTAACACGATATTACAGCTTCTCATGATACTTGGCAACGGCTTCCGGAAACAAACCCGGAAATCTGTTAGAGACATCAACAGAAAGTAATGTTTTTATTTTTCTTTTCTTTTCTTTTCTTTTCTTTTCTTTTCTTTTCTTTTCTTTTAATACATTGAAATACTTTTGCAAAGAAAAAAACTGTAAAAAAAAAAAAAAACAAAAAGAAATAAACACCTTTTCTGACCCTTTGCATGATATTTAATATATCACTAGTTTATTATAAAGACAATAATTTGTCCAATTCAGAAACTAGATTTAAATTAAAGCCGTATAATTTATATTACTATTATATTAATTGTGTTTATTAAAATATTTAAACTTGTGATTTCTCCACACTTGAGAAGGCTTGTGGAGACTTTTAGGTGATGTCATCAGAAGACCTCCAGCTTCTGAGGAGACCGTGTCCTCCTAAACGCTCTCCATCACACTGTGAGTTAACGTCCGTCATTATGTTTATTACACGCGTGTCACGTCTCAATCCCAAGTCTAATGTTCCCCCTTTCACATCCACCCTGAAATCCCCCTTGGGTGAGTTTCCAGTGTAAATGATTGTAAGGTACTTTTACAGCTCGAGTGAAGTTTGACTTTAGAGAAACTGTTCGTAACTCCAGTCCTGAGGAGTCTCTCTACAGAAGTCCCCATGAATTAGGTGATTATCTGTGATTTGACTGCTGATGTGGATCGTTTTAAAACAGAAAGTCAGAGTGATGTTGGGTGACACAACAGCCAAAGGAGTGAAACTCAACTAAATACAGAGTATTGTGTGTTCTTACACGGTCTGAAGTGACACATTCAAGCATCAAGTTGGTAAAAATATCTCAGGAAACCAAGAACCACAACCTTCCTGCTTCTTATAAATGAAGAAAATATAACAATTTTATATTAATATAAAAACACATGAATGTTTTGTGTACCATTTAGAAGAGTACAACAGAATCCGTTTCTATTAACGCTCAATATGGCGTCTAAAGTGCTGTCACAAAACGTCGCAGCCAGATCAACGGTTTGATACATGATATTAAAGACAGAACACACAGGCGAGCTCAGGAACACCAAAAGATCTGGAAGATCATAGAAAGTATCTGTATCAAAGTCAACAATCAAGAGAAGATTTCACCGATATGGAAACCGGTGTTCAGCCTCCAAAACAGGATGATCAGATGTAACCTCTAAAGATCTAAACAAGCCTGTGAAGTTATGGGACATCATCATATGGACAGATGAGATATAGATCAAGCTGTAGCAGAATGATGGGATGGGAAGTGTATATGATGATGAGGAGATAATAGAGTGAAATGATCTGCTCGCATTCTTCTGAAGCCAAATGTTTCGATGTTCTTCTCACTGCTGATAAACCTGAAGCAAACCTGAAAGCCCAAAGAACAAGCAGGAACTGAATCAAAAGCAAAGGTCTGGCAAATGATCATCAGGAATGAAACCCAGCATCTGACAATGTCTGTAGATTAGCTCCGCTTGATGAAGATTTTGGACCTCCACTGAGATGAGGGCGACTCTGTGAGGATCCTGAGACATCTAGAGATCTACCAGCTCCAGTTAGACTCTGCTCCATGTGATCTTTGAGGACAACAATCTTCTCAATACAACATTTATCAGACTGTATATTTATAATCACACCCCCAGTGTCACCCAGATGAGGATGAGGTTCCCCTTTGAGTCTGGTTCCTCTCAAGGTTCCTTCCTTTACCATCTAAGGGAGTTTTTCCTCCCCACAGTCACCTGAGTCACCTCAGACTTGCTCATTGGGGATAAATACAAACACATTGTGAACTAAATCTGTCTAATATTAATCTTGAATTTTGTATTATATTAATCTTTATATTATTCTTTATATGAACCTTTCGTTCTATGTTTATGTTCTGTAAAGCTGCTTTGAGACGACGTCAATTGTAAATAAATTTGAATTGAATTGAATTGAATAGATTTGTTCCAGATTTCTAGAAAATTATAGGATCTGTAATGACGTAAAGTCGTGTAGTTTCTACAGCAGTTAGAACTGCCTGTACTTTTTAACCAGGAACCTTCTGGAAGTCTGGTCT
>NC_083467.1:692500-697500 GCF_030014155.1 Tachysurus vachellii
ATTAATAATACTGATAATAACAGACTGCAGTTAAGTGATTGTTATTTATATCTGTTGAAGGGAACAGACTCTCATTGTGTGTGTGTGTGTGTGTGTGTGTGTGTGTGTGTGTGTGTGTGTGTGTAGGTCACTGCGTTATTTAAACGTAGAGGGAAATCTGTTAGCATCTCTACCCCGCGGTCTGCTGCGTCTCCCTCTGTCTCAACACGTGTAACAGTTTCCCTGAAATAATAAATATTCTAGTTTCAGATGCAGGAATCTCTGAACTGCTTGTAACTGTTTGTTGTGTAACATAACAATATCCTCACTACCAGGTCAAGACTAGAAGCTTTTATTGTCATTTACACCATATATATGTGACACAGTACACAGTGACATGAGACGACGTTCCTCCAGGACCATGAAGCTACATAGAACAACACAGAGATAAGGACTGAAGTCAGTTAGACCTAGACACATAAAGTGTATCTGTACAACCTGGTACATAGTGTGGGACACAGGACAAGAAGACAGTACAGGACAAAAGACAAGAAGACAGTACAGGACAAAAGACAAGAAGACAGCGCAGGACAAAAGACAAGAAGACAGTGCAGGACAAAAGACAGTGCAGAACAAAAGACAAGAAGACAGTGCAGGACAAAAGACAAGAAGACCTTGCAGGACAAAAAAGACAAGAAGATCTTGCAGGACAAAAAAGACAAGAAGACAGTACAGGACAAAAGACAAGAAGACAGTACAGGACAAAAGACAAGAAGACAGCGCAGGACAAAAGACAGTGCAGGACAAAAGACAAGAAGACAGTGCAGGACAAAAGACAAGAAGACAGTGCAGGACAAAAGACAAGAAGATCTTGCAGGACAAAAAAGACAAGAAGACAGTGCAGGACAAAAGACAGTGCAGGGCAAAAGACAAGAAGACAGTGCAGGGCAAAAAAGACAAGAAGACAGTGCAGGACAAAAGACAAGAAGACTGTGCAGGACAAAAAAGACAAGAAGACAGTGCAGGACAAAAGACAAGAAGACAGTGCAGGGCAAAAAAGACAAGAAGACAGTGCAGGACAAAAGACAAGAAGACAGTGCAGGACAAAAAAGACAAGAAGACTGTGCAGGGCAAAAGACAGTGTAGGACAAAGAGACAGCACAGGGCAAAAAAGCACAGGACAACAAGACAGCATAGGACAAGAAGACAGCACAGGACAAAAAACTGTGCAGGACAAACAATACAAGACACTACAAGATAATACACATAGACCAGGTGAAACAGTGGCTAACTTTCACTCATAAACATTTGGACATACTGATGAGACGACTCTTAACACTCACCTGCTCAGGTGGACAAATCAGTCCGTTATAAAGGAGTCCAGTAAGTGGTGTAAATTAATGAACAATGATGAGGTGGTGTGATGCCAAGACGGGATTTATTGTTGATTAATAAATAAATACTGTTTATTAAACACAACATATTTAATGTAATGTAGTGAAAAACAAGGCCTAGAAAATACTGTGGCCTACAAACATGTTGTCCACAGAACACAGTCTCCTGCACCTCAGTCACCTGAGTACTAAACCCTGTATTCAGTCTCCATCACAGCCTCCATGAACACAGCTTTGTTGTGAAGTTACTCAGTGTGTGTTCCTGACTGAAACACACCTTTTTACTGGTGAAAATGTGAGTGACTGCTATATTAAATAAATGTATCAGGGGAAGTGACTGGATCAGTTCAGATCATTCGATAATGTCCACAGTTTTGGACAATACAGATTATGATGTCATCGTTATCTAACTGTGTGTAAATGTGTAATAAACAGGAGATGATTGATGGTCTGTGTGTGAGAGGGTTCCAGAAAGCAGGCAACAGAGATGCACAAAACCTCTAAACAATAGAGCACACAAACACACGCACACACACACACACACACACACACACACACACACACACAGTGAGAGAGTGAGACACACACAGCAATAAAGAACAATGGCTAACCTTACACAAACAGGATACGTCACTAACACTTCACATTGTGTGTGTTTGCACGAGCATTTTCTATTCCGTAAACAGGAAGTGATGTGTTGATGTCTGTTTTATGTACATTGCCCTCTGCAGCAACGGAGGTGTGAAATATTTGCTAAGTAACCTTTTAAATTTTACAACGTATTGTGGTTTCTGCAGCAAATCTTCAGTTTATCTAATCACCTGCATTTATTTATGGACATTACAGCCTCCCTACAGCGTTCGAGACGTTCTCTCACAAACAGTACAATGTTCTGTTCCCTTTCATTGGTTCAGAGTCTGTTCTGATCTGTTAAACCGACTGTTTTGGCCCTTGACAGTTGATATAAGTGTAATGTGATCTGTGACCCACAATGAGTTTGATACCCATGGATTAAACACAGCCCCATCTGAACAGGCTTGTTTCTTTACATAACCATGTTTATGGGGTCAGTGCTGGGGTAAGAAGGGAGACTGACAGAGAGGTGTCTGAGACTCCAGCTACAACACTGAAGGAGTTACCAAGCTGAGTAAGAGAATCTGAGGTGCCCTTGAGCAAGGCACCGAACCCCCCAACTGCTCCGTGGGCGCCGCAGCATAAATGGCTGCCCACTGCTCCGGGTGTGTGTTCACGGTGTGTGTGTTCACTGCTGTGTGTGTGTGTGCACTTTGGATGGGTTAATTGCAGAGAACAAATGGGTCACCATACTTAGCTGTATCTGTATATCATGTCACGTCACTAACGTCACGTCACGTCACATCAAGCATGTTGGTGGTAGCATCAAGCTCTGGGGTTGTGTTTCACAAGAGACACTAACGCTTGATGCCATCAATAACAATCATGGAGTAAAGGATGGATCCAATTATAAGCAATTTAGGAAAACCTGTTCCATGTGTGGAATGACTTAGTGTGTGTGTGTGTGTGTGTGTTAAAAAGGTTGTAGTATGCTTGTTTACATGTGGCCATGTTTACTGTATATGCCATGGTCCATGAACATTTTCTACAGGAGTAAACAACCTTTCAATGAGTCTCATACAGAAACTTCTACAACATTTGAACACCACTGAGATGAACTGGAACTGGAGTCTCTTGAACATCCCAACATCAGAGTCTGATCTCACCGATGCTCTTGTAGCTGAATGATCACTGATGCACACAGACACGATCCAACGTCTAGTAGAAAACTTTCTCAGAAGAGAAGAGTGGAGCTGATTATAACAGCACAGAGAAGAGAATAAATCTGGTGTGATGTTTCATATGGAGGTGATGGTCAGGGTTCATCAAACCTTTGGCTGAAGTGTATATTTGATGTTCCATGCTTCTGTTATAAATCCTTCAGAGTTGGTGGAGATGGTGATCTGTTACTTAACAAAATGGGAGTAAACGGGTTTAATCTATGGAATATTCACTGTATTCATTCATGGTGCCTTCTAGCACTGTGTGGTTCATATGTTGGAGTTCATCATCCAATTTATTCTATTTATTATTGAGCACGTGTAGTTATTAGATGATTGGACTGGTAATAATAATAATAATAATAATAATAAGAAGAAGAAGAAGAAGAAGAAGAAGAAGAAACGTGTGTGTGTGTGTGTGTGTGTGTGTGTGTGAGAATATTGAATATTAAATAGTTCAGGACTAGAACGGTTTAAGACTTCTATAAATAAATAAATATGACAAATAATGAATATCATTTAGATTCAGCAGTTGAAACTGCGCCCTCTACTGACCAGCAATAGCTACTGTCGCGTTTATCTTCAACTTCCGTGTGTGTGTGTGTGTGTGTGTGTGTGTGTGTGTGTGTGTGTATCTGCGTCACAGCAGAACCTTGTCGTTGGTCAGGAGAGCAGAGTCGCGGTGTTTCTAGTGTTTGTTCTTCTCTAAATAAATCATCCATTATGGTGAAAGTCACCTTTAATTCCGCTCTTTCCCAAAAGGAGGTGAAGAAGGACAGCGAGACTCTTATTCCTGATGACAAGGTAAACATTTCCTCATCAAACCTCAGACAGAAACGCAGAATAAATAACAACTGGATGTTTTATTGTGTCTTTGATCCCTTTGTGATGTTCTAAGCAGTTTTATGAGGATGTTTTGGTCGAGCTGCAGATCTTCTCTCTCTCTCTCTCTCTCTCTCTCTCTCTCTCTCTCTCTCTGTGTGTGTGTGTGTGTGTGTGTGTGTGTGTGTGTGTGTGTGTGTGTGTGTGTGTGTGTCGCTCTGTCTCTGTGTGTGTCTCCTCTCTCTCTCTTTCTGTGTCTCTCTTTTTGTGTCTCTCTCTCTCTCTCTCTCTCTCTCTCTCTCTCTCTTCCTGTCTCTCTCTTTCTGTGTGTCTCTCTTTCTGTGTGTGTGTGTGTGTGTCTCTCTCTCTCTCTCTCTCTCTTTTTGTGTGTGTTTCTCTTTCTGTGTGTGTGTCTCTGTGTCTCTCTCTCTCTCTCTTTTTGTGTGTGTCTCTCTGTCTCTCTCTCTCTCTCTCTCTCTCTCTCTCTCTCTCTCTCTCTTTCTGTCTCTCTTTCTGTGTGTCTGTGTGTGTGTGTGTCTCTCTCTCTCTCTCTCTCTCTCTCTCTCTCTCTCTCTCTCTCTCTCTCTCTCTCTCTTTTTGTGTGTGTGTCCTCTGTCCTCTCTCTCTCTCCTCTCTCATCTCCTCTCTCTCTCTCTCTCTGTCTGTCTCTCTTTCTGTGTGTCTGTGTGTGTGTGTGTCTCTCTCTCTCTCTCTCTCTCTCTCTCTCTCTCTCTCTCTCTCTCTCTCTCTCTCTCTCTCTCTTTCTCTTTCTGTGTGTGTCTCTCTTTCTGTGTGTGTGTCTCTCTCTCTCTGTGTCTCTCTCTGTGTCTCTCTCTCTCTCTCTCTCTCTCTTTCTGTGTCTCTGTGTGTGTGTCTCTCTCTCTCTCTCTCTCTTTTTGTGTGTGTCTCTCTGTCTCTCTCTCTTTTTGTGTGTGTCTCTCTGTCTCTCTCTCTCTGTCTCTCTCTCTCTCTCTCTTTCTGTGTG
The DNA here is from genome assembly GCF_030014155.1 of Tachysurus vachellii. Taxonomy (NCBI): domain Eukaryota; kingdom Metazoa; phylum Chordata; class Actinopteri; order Siluriformes; family Bagridae; genus Tachysurus; species Tachysurus vachellii. The sequence continues at coordinate 697,474 of NC_083467.1, forward strand.
TGTCTCTCTGTCTCTCTCTCTGTCTCT
>NC_083467.1:702500-707500 GCF_030014155.1 Tachysurus vachellii
AGGGAGGGAGGGAGAGAGAGAGAGAGAGGGAAGGAGGGAGAGGATGAGAGAGAGGGAAGGAGGGAGAGGAAGAGAGAGTGACAGAGAGGGAGAGAGAGAGAAAGAGAGTGAGGGAGAGAGAGAAAGAGAGAGGCGGAGAGAGAAAGAGAGATAGGGAGGGAGAGACAGAGAGAGAAAGAGAGAGGGAAGGAGGGAGAGAGAGAGGGAGAGATCGAGAGAGGGAAGGGGGGAGAGAGAGACGGAGAGAAAGAGAGAGGGAAGGAGGGAGAGAGAGGAAGGGAGAGAGAGACAGACAGAGAGAGAGAGAGAGAAAGACTGGGCTCAGTCCTCACTCATCATTCCCACGTGCAGACTTACTTTCTATACGGTTTATTGCAAAATAATCAGGAACACGCTCGAAGGCTTTAATGCAGATTCTTCTTGCACACACACACATAACTGCTCGTTGTTTTTAATCCAGGCTGTTTGCATAAGGGCGTCACCCTGTTCTGCCAAACAAAGCTTCCATTTTTCAGCCTCCGGTCATGTTCCAGGAGCAGACAGTCACTCGGCCCTGACTGTATTTATTGTACACGTCGTGTTAAATGAAGAGATTAATTTAACGACTTCGCCTGGACTTTCTGGTATGAAGGTGTTCTACAGGAATATCTCATGTTTTGGTTTTGTCTCTAGGACCCAGAGGCAGCGCAAGTTGTGGGACAGCCGTCAAGGGCGTGGTGCTGGTTCTTTTACCTGGGACTGGCTTTCATGCTGTCGGGTGTGGTTGTGGGCGGAGCTTACCTGTACAGGTACTACGTACTGGAGGTGAGGTCACTGCATGGAATTTTTCACCTCAGTGATGTATTGTTCTATCACAGATTTCTATCAGAAGCCTATTATTGTTATTATTATTATTATTATTATTATTATTATTATTATTATTATTACAGTAATATCATACACAGCAAGTTTAACAAGGTTAATAATAAAATGATTAACACTCCAGGGTTGAGTGGTCACATGACACGTGTTCTTTTGTTTATTAACTTCAAGAGAAAAAAGACAACAGCTGTCTATAGGAGTAATAAAGTGAGAACAGAAACATCTTGTGGATGGATTATAAATGGATGGAAAGTCATTCATAATATAAATAAACAATTATAATCATTATCAATGTTGCATCAAGTTGCTACGGTGTAAGGGTAATAATGCACATGTAGGCATATCATATCTCATATCATATCTCATATATCTCATATATCTCATATCATATCTCATATCATATCTCATATATCTCATCTCATATATCTCATATATCTCATATCATATCTCATATATCTCATATCATATCTCATATCATATCTCATATCATATCTCATAACACTAGTCAGTTTAACTTTCACTTTTTCTGAAATCTTGCGAAGTTGAAACTAGTTTTGGAAAAATTAATAATCATGAACTTTACCTGTTCCTTTTCAAGAATACGGACATCTGTGTGTGTGTGTGTGTGTGTGTAGGAAGGCCAAGTGTTTGTGTGTGGTGTGAAATACCGTGAAGAGAACTACAGGATCCAGGAGGAGTACAATGATGTAGTGGAGGAACCTGCACTAGCCTTTCGTAGGATTGACGAGATCGTGCGAGTGCTGCAGGATGAGGAGGTGGAGCTCATCAACGTCCCGGTGCCCAGCTTCAGCGACAGCGACCCGGCCGTCATTGTGCATGATTTCAAACGGGTGAGAGAAGTCCGCAAGCACGTAGAACACACACGCAAACACAACACACGTTATTCAAATGGTTTATTAGTATTATATTATTAGTATTATATTATATTATTAGGTTTAGTATTATATTATTAGTATTATATTATATTATTAGTATTATATTTATTAAAACACTTTTCACAGTAGATAGTTCAGGAATAACGAAACAATTAGAGCTTGTTAAAGTGAAATTTAATTTACTATCAGAATTAATAGTGACAGAAAATGATATTTTTCCTTCTTGATTCCTTGTTTGAATGTGTGTTTGTGTGTGTGTGTGTGTTTGTGTGTGTGTGTGTGTTTGTGTGTGTGTTTGTGTGTGTGTGTGTTTGTGTGATTCTCAGAGGCTGACTGCGTATTTGGATCTGAGTCTGAATAAATGCTACGTGATTCCCCTGAACACCTCCGTGGTCATGCCTCCTCGTGACTTAATGGATCTGTTGGCCAAGCTCAAGGTGAACGAATAATTACTCTTTATTACTCTTTATTACTCTTTGTAGTTCCTGGACTTGTAAAGGCACAAGAAAAAAGCTGCTAGAACAAGAATAAACACGTGTTTAAATGTGCTAACAAACTGCTCTGGTGGATTTAGTTTGTTCATTATAATGGATACGCAGTTTAGGGAGATTTCACTTAAAATGTCTGATTAACTCGAGTACCCGCAGTGGGATATAAAGACACCGAGTGTGTGTGTGTTTCCAGGCAGGAACCTACCTGCCACAGACGTATCTGGTGCATGAGCAGATGATTGTGACAGAGAAGCTGGATGACATCGAGCCCCTGGGTACTTACATCTACAAAGTGTGTCAAAACAAAGACACCTACAGACTGCAGCGCAGGGACACCATACTGGGTAGGAAAACACACACACACACCACTAAAATCAGTGTGTTAGTGTGTGAGGTTACAGCACAGCAAGTAAACAGATATTTACAGTTATCTATAGACAAATACAGTTATTTACATATCTATTTTTGGAAGAAATACACACACATACAAACATGCACACACACACACACATGATATCCTGTTTTGTGTTTCTGATAAACAGGTTTGCAGAAGCGTGAAGCGCTGAACTGCCACACGATCCGCCATTTTGAGAACCACTTTGCGATGGAGACGGTGATCTGTGAGCTGTGATGAGACACAGAAAAGAAATAATGAGAGGGAAAAAAACGGAGAAAGAATTTTATCTTCAGTTTTGTCACTTTTCTGTTGCACATAAAAACCATGTTGAGGTTCCTTTAATACTTCAGTTTTTATTCAGCTTTAAGTTTCTCTCATTTTTGTTAGAAAAGTGTGTGCGTGTGTGCGCGTGTGTGCGTGTGTGTGTGCATGTTTCATCAGGATCATATAATCCTTATAGAGTTAATTTTTATTGTTTGATTTGTTCTCTTGATTTTTGATGATCTTCAGTGAGACGTTTAATATTTTAGATATGAATTAGAAAATAAATACACTTTAGAAATCTATATTCAAATTAATTCAAATCTGGATTGAACTTCTGTGTATATTTTCAAATAAACAGGATATATATCGGCTTGGAGGGAACAATGAACGTCATTTTTTATATCAATGTACCATCTTCCTCCTTTGGCTTTAACTGAAGTAATCTAGGTCTAATGTCCATGAGCCGAAAGGAGAACTTCTCTATTAATAACAATAATAAGAATAAAAGTCTTTAACTGTCTTCATGGTGTAATACTCTTTTGTGTGTGTGTGTGTGTGTGTGTGTGTGTGTGTATATGTGCGCGCGCACATGTGATAAAAGTCAGTGCTGTCTTCCTTTTCTTTATCACGTCATGCACATGTTCACAAAATAACACAGAAATATCACACACACAGAGAAACACACATAGACAGAAACATACATAGACAGACACACACAGACAGAAACATAGACACGCACACAGACAGACAGAAACACAGACACTCACAGAAATAGACAGACACAGACAGAAACAAACACACACAGACAGACAAACAGACAGACAGACACAGACAGAAACAAACACAGACAGACACACACACAGAAATAGACAGAAACAAACAGACAGACACACAGACAGAAACATAGACAGAAACAGACACACACATAGACAGACACACACAGAAACACAGACAGAGACAAACAGACAGAAACAAACACAGACACACACACACACAGAAATAGACAGAAACAAACAGACAGACACACAGACAGAAACATAGACAGAAACAGACACACACATAGACAGACACACACAGAAACACAGAGACAAACAGACAGACACACACACAGAAATAGACAGAAACAAACAGACAGACACACAGACAGAAACAGACACACACACACAGAAACACAGAGACAAACAGACAGACACAGACAGACACACACACAGAAATAGACAGAAACAAACACACGCACACACACAGACAGAAACAAACACACACAGACAGACAGACACACACACAGAAATAGACAGAAACAAACAGACAGACACACAGACAGAAACAGACACACACACACAGAAACACAGAGACAAACAGACAGACACAGACAGACACACACACAGAAATAGACAGAAACAAACACACGCACACACACAGACAGAAACAGACACAGAAATAGACAGAAACACAGACAGAAACAGACACACATAGACACACACACATAGACAGACACACACGTGTGTAGTCATATACACAGTTACTGCAGCGTGTATCTCACCGGCCACTTTATTAGGAACACTATATTCTAGTGTGTGGAGCTCTTACAGGAGCTTCAGTTAAACAGGTCTGCTGTGTGACAGAACATGTAATAAACCTGAGAACAGGACGGTGTGAGTGGTTCAGTCTTTGTTCTGTTTATATATACAGTAATAACTGTAGAACTTTACAGTTGTAAACAATGCCGCTCTGTTTCCGGGTTAAACTACAAGTCCCACAGATTCCGTTAGTCACGTGGGTATTACGCAGCGCGCACGCGCACGCACGCACGACGCTCCTACCGGCCCGTCTTTACTCCGCTGACTAGTTTTACTTTTATTTAACATGCATTTATCGCATTTATCGCATTTATCGGGATCTTCCGCAATTTACAGTAACAATGAAGCAGGAATCTGAGTTCCTCAGCAGCTCGGTGAGAAAACGCGTGTGTTTAAACTGCAATAAACACAGAATTACTGACTGTTGTCCCGTTACTATGGTTACGCACCTGCTGGGCTTTCTGTTGGGGAAAATTATTATTGTATTTTTATAATTTACAGCTTCTATTGTTTT
>NC_083467.1:720000-730000 GCF_030014155.1 Tachysurus vachellii
ATGTGACCAGAAGCAGTAACAGTGTCCTGTTTTTATTGTTGAAAACACAGGAAGTTGTTTAATAATAGTGATTTAATCATTAATCAGCATTTGTAATAAAAAGTGTTGAATAGTTAAGCAAAAGTTACGACGCTGTGGCAATGTGTTGACGCAGAAAGTATTTTAATGCAAATGTAAGAGAGAACTGGAGCGGAGTGACTGGTATTGGCCATCTTTCCCCTGAGCACCTGAACAACACGGTGTGCCAAGCTTGGGGTAAAGGAACAATAAGGCTGAAATGAAGCATTATGTACTATATATTATATATAGTATATTATAGAAGCATATGATGCTAACACGAGTTTGAGAGTGGTACAAACTTAGGAACACCTTCACACCTAATCATTCATGTAATCATTCCAGCAGCCAATCATGTGACAGCAGTTTCAGGTAATGTTCAGTGTTCTCAGTTACAGGGCTGCAGGAACTAATAAACACTCACTGATCATCTCACCCTGATTCTTGTGAGTTCTTGCGTCGTGTTGTGCCACACTGGTGCCGAAACCTGGGGAAAAAATACAGCTCGAAGGATGCGATTGTGTGGACAAAGAAGCCATCGTGTGGACATTGTGTCGTCTCGTCCAGGCTGTAGGGACTAGCACAGGAACACGGGCTGGAATGTGATGTACCTTCACATGAGCTACTGACAGAGCAGCGTAGAGGTTAAGATGCTGCACCAATGTTCACAAGAGTCGAAGTTCAAATCCCAGGACCTCAGAGCAAAGCCTTTAAACTTTAACTTGCAGAAAAATAGTGAAAGAATTGTAAGTTGCTTTGGATTAGAAAGTCTACTAAAAGTTACACAACATATATTTTTTAAATAACTTAAAATGCATTGCTAAATTTCGGGTTATTGTATGTTCGTTGTTAAAGTTTTAGCAAAAACGACATGAATTCGGTTCATTACAGTCCAGTATACCACTTTTCTGTAATTAATTAAATGACAAGACTTTTTGAACAGATAAAATTGTAATAGTTCATAACTGTGTTGCTCCGAAGCTAATTCTGTTTAAACAGAACACAAACATTAGACAGTTGTGTTATGGGGATAAAAGATAAGAGAGCTTCATCAAGGAAGACTGGGGTGGATTTGTACAAGAATACACATATTACATTAAAGGCACGCAAACCATATTCTCACCACCACACACACACACACACACACACACACACACACACACACACACACACACATTAGGTGTGTCCTTTCACATGTTGCTTTTGTTTCAATCGTTCTTAATCCCCTAAGTGTACCTGGCACGTCACTCCTGCGACACCGGCACTGGCGCCGCTGGCCTCCAGTTCCACTAATCCGAAAATAAGGACATGAGACGGGAGAATGTTACAGCTCGATATTACACTGACCACAAACAAACGTGTTGTTCTTTAAGGGATAACAATCATTGTGGTGTAAAAGAAATAAAACACTTCTGGGTGTGATGTTACAGGTAAATATTCAGCAGAATGTCACACACTCAGGTGCTAGAAATTACTACACCGATTTTGATGAAACAATGAACTTTTAACTAAAACAGACAAAAATGGATCAATTTTATTTTCAGTAAACATTTTATGGCGTGTTTCATTACTTCAGTCATAATTCAAAGGCTTATTTCATTATTCATTCTGATCACCGTGACGATCTGCTATCAATCCTAAATATTCAAAAGATGGTTGGATGGAATGCTGGGAAACGTTTGAACAGAACCTGGTTCACTGTATAGTATTAAAATAAAGGATTAAGAATTAAAAACATTATGGGGGAAAAAGTGTGTGTGTGTGTGTGTGTGTGTGTGTGTGTGTGTGTACATATATATATGAGAGATTTTATTTTCATATTAAATAAGTAATGAACAAACATGAAGAGAAACGCTGACTGAATTTTAAATGTCCCGTCCAAAAGAAAAGCCCACTTGTGTAATGAAGTAACATCACCTCATTAGTAGAACCAGAGCCAAGAGGTGTGTGTGTGTGTATGCATTTTCCCAGCTCGAGCACGGATTTGCTCAGTGGTTCAAGCCTTCCGCTGCCTGTCTCCTACTAGTCCAAGGAATTCTGACGGAGTGGTACAGACGTCGTCGGCTCCCTCTTTAAATGGGGTCTCATGACCGAGAACTTCCTCAGTTACTTCAGAAGAAACAACACAGATTTGCCCGGGATCAGTGGTGCGAGTGCTGTGAATAATATCCATCCTTAGCCAGGTAAGATGCTGGAATTCAGGTAATCCAGGTAGATTGTAGAAACACTGTATAATAGAGTTGAACAAGTCACAATATTATTCATTATGCAACTGTAAAAGTGATAGCATCATGTCTTTAAACACTGGCTGCTGGGGATCAGATCTACTTCATGCTGTTTGTGTGTTAGGATAGTGGACTAACAGACAAGTTCATGGACTTCTGCAACAACACTTTTCAGCAGATAGAAGCTAATACATTAATACTAATACTGATCATTTCTTGGTCTTAAATTTTAAGGTCTTTGTAATAGAAAGCAAGTTCTTATGGATATGTCTGTTTATTTGATAGCAGAACACATATTTTTAAGTGTTTCAGGTGTCTAGTGCGGCTATGCGTCACCTGTCATTGACCTCCTTTCTCTGTCTAATGATGGTGGAGAGGAGAACATGCCATGGCGATTCAGTTACTAATTTTGACACCGAGTTCGGCACCAGCGTCTACCGAGCGCTCGCCAAGAAAGATAACAGCTCCAACTTGATTGTGTCTCCAGCAAGCATCTCTCTGGGTCTGAGAGTGTTGCAGCTCGGTGCAAGGGGCAACACATTGGCGCAGCTTGAAAGAACCGTAGGATTCGACACCAACGGTGAGCTACAAATTGTTTTTTGTTGGATTAAAGGGATCGTGTCATTGTATTATTGCCTTTTGAGGTACCGTGAGAAGACAGTGCCCTTACTTTACACTTCAGTGTTGGGCATCACGTAATTTGGACTATAGCACTATAAAAACTTCCCCGTTAATTTCAGTCTAGCAAAGCAGAATTGGTGGACTTGAGATTTGAGCAATGAACAAATTGGAATAGATGAACAGCCCTTCCTGAGTTGGAGTGGGTTTGTTGGGGTCTAAACACTAAACACTAAAATGAGCAGGACCAGGATTTGGAGTTTGGAGGTTTACTATTAAACAGAGGCACAACATCATCAGGGCTTGTTTCTGGACCAAGCACTCGGTAGCTCATGAATGCCACATTTGCCTGCATTCTGTCCATAGACTCTAGTATCCTGGAGACTGGATCTCAGAGCAGATGTGACCTGTACAATTCTGCCCAGGGTGCTCGTCTCCAGTTTACTAACACCCTGCTCATCCAGAGCGGCGTCCACCTTCGGCCAGAATTTACCCAGGATGCTATGCAGTGGTGCAACAGCAGCCTGATTAGTGTAAACTTCAGCCTTCCCAATTACACACAAGGTCAATTCCAAGAACCAACAAGCAGCGGTGAGTTGAATCATTCTTACTGTATGTTTGCCTTAACAGAGTTAGAATTAACACCAGAATCTGATCATTCTGATTAAGTATTCTGCACCACCACCTCCACATCTACTCCTTTCTAATCAAATACCTTTATCCTTGACATACTGGTGTGGTATAAATGGAATATGTATCATTCGGCATGACAGCATGAGCTTTTGTGTCATTTGGGTATAGTAGAGGGCCACACTGTATATGTAGGATGCTTAACAGTGATAATTAGGATTCACTGAGCTAGTTTTTATTTGAGATGGTTCGCTTCAAGCAGGTGAGGAGACAGACGCAATAACAGAGGGCTCATGGTGGGTCACGGTGCCTTATATGGCATTGCTGAGCTCAGTGGACTTCCAGGGCATCTGGCAGAAACAGTTTCTGTTCAGAGGGACACAAAACCGGCCTTTCTCTTTGGCTAATGGCAGCACCATCAACGTCCCCATGATGTACCAGTCGACCAAAGTCATGTTCGGTGAGTAAACCTGTGTTTTTTTGCTGCTTTCATCTGCCACAACATTAAATAAATGTATTATTGAGATTATTGAGTTGAATTGATGTTTACTTCTTGTACCACCTCATTTTTGCTTGCAGGTCAGTTTCATTTGCCATCAGATCATCGCTACGCCGTCCTCGAGCTGCCCTACTTTGGCAAATCCCTAAGCCTTTTGCTGGTAATACCGAGTGACAGAAAGACCCCACTCTCACTGTTTCAAACACAACTCACCGGCCGCACTGTGGCATTCTGGGATACAGGACTGCGTCTCACCAAAATGGACGTCTTCCTTCCCAGGTGGCATAGAACTGACCAAAGAAACACCGTAGAATGAACCGTGAAATCACCAGACTTGTATCTACCAGACTTATTGTGGCTGTGTGTTTTAGGTTTAAACTGCAGTCTCGGCTCAACCTGAAGCCCGTCCTCCAGTCACTCGGTATTTCAGACGCGTTCGATCCCTTCGTTGCTGACTTCAGAGGTATATCAGGTAGATATGCTGAAACCTCAGATAACGATGTACATCTCATTGCAATAGTTATTATTTATTTGAGAAATAGTTTTGATTCATGTGTGTGGAGTTTGCATGTTCTCCCCGTGCCTCGGGGGTTTCCTCCGGGTACTCCGGTTTCCTCCCCCGGTCCAAAGACATGCATGGTAGGTTGATTGGCATCTCTGGTAAATTGTCCGTAGTGTGTGATTGCATGAGTGAATGAGAGAGTGTGTGTGTGTGCCCTGTGATGGGTTGGCACTCCGTCCAGGGTGTATCCTGCCTTGATGCCCGATGACGCCTGAGATAGGCACAGGCTCCCCACAGGATAAGCGGTAGAAGATGAGTGAATGAATGAATGAATGAGTTTTGATTCAATATTCAGTCTGCCACAAATCTATAGTCAGGTCCATACATATTTGAACAATATTTGACAATGTTATGCTTATGTTATGAGTCTACTACAGGATATTGGTGTAAAAATTGAAAAATTATGTTCATTTATTCATTCATTTCTTGGGGAAGTTTATGTAAGTCAAATCTGTGCAGATTTACCACAAACACTGAACGTCATCATGATGTATTAAATACAGCTCAAAGGTGAGGTCTCCGTTGTTTGAAAGCCAATGTTGACATATAAAATCACCAAAACAAACACGCCCCTAACCCAAATGGGTCCCACCCCTTTTTTCGATAGCTCCGCCCACACATACATACGTAACCAAGGCAACTAACGGAAAGAAATGTGTCTTTATCACAGCTGAAGTGAAGAACAATACGATTGTAGATAAACAAACAAGCAAAAATGACACACAAGCATAATCATGTAAAGGACAAAGACATATATTAGTTCTGTGTAACAAAGCAAAACCAACGTTACTCACCTATCGAGAAGGAAAAAAGCGCCTCGGCGTCTTAAGTAAAGTTGGTCACATATTCACAGATTGGAGTTTCCCGAGTCAATAACTCCTGAGCTAAACACTGTTACTACACAAAACACGGTTGTAGCTGCGTCTCTACATTACTACGATAGAAAAGAGGTGTTATTTGTGTAGTAACAGTGTTTATCTCAGGAGTTATTGACTCAGGAAACTCCAATCTGTGAATATGTGACCAACTTCCTGCTCCTTCAGTTCTCTCCAGCGCTGGAAAGCTGATCCTATATTAACACGTCCTACTTCTTACCTTATCGTAAGTCTTTCTTCTCTTTCTTTCTTTGTTTTTATCCTCCATGTCAATGTTAAAACCGCTTTCTGCTAATGTCACACATGCGCACTGAACACTCTCTCCGCCCATATTGACAAGACACGCCCCTTTCTGCTCATTGGCTACACGTTAGTTTTGTTTTTGTTTATTATGCGGCCCGACTCAGTTTTCTGAAGCATTTCTCAAAAATCGGAGACCCCCCCTTTAATTGTGCAGTATATGTGCATATCTGGCTTACTTGAACATACGTCACCACACAACAAATAACATCGTGCTGGTTCATATATGTTAAAGCAATAGTGAAAACATAACAATGTGGTGATGCTTACCTGGATTACTAAACCCAGTGTACAGAGGAACGTCAAAGAAGACCTAGAAAATAAAAGTAGAAATTTTAATCCCAAGTGACAAACTGCATATGGCTCGTGTATGAAATCACAAATAATGATGTTATTATTATTATCTGTGATTGTCTGTGAACCGAAGTGGCTGGTGAGCGAAAAGGTTCATTTCAAACCCCTTATGTTTGTAGTCCCAATTTTTAAGACACCAAAAGTTATTGCTCAGTTGTTCCATGGCCAGGTATGTGTTACTAACTTATTGTTCGAAGCTGTCAGCAGGTTCATTTCATGTGCCATTTGGAATCTGTTGGAATCTGTTGCTGTTAAACTCTGTGTGAAGTCCAGAGCGCTGTAACCGTCAGTGAACGTGATGAATTTAGAAAGTCACATCATCATTATCGTGGACACTTTGGAAACTATCCTCACTGTCTTTTGCACTGAATACACAAAGACTTGCTAGTATTTGTTCTGAAATGATTGACCTCTTAGATACAGAGGGTTTCTATGTGTCAGAGGCCATCCATCAAGCCATGATAGACGTGACGGAGGATGGAACTGCAGCAGCAGCAGCCACAGGTTAGCGTTAAGAATCGGTCTGAACGTAGACTCTGTGTTAGGACTGTACGTGTGCTGGATCTACATACACATCTGTAAATGACTGTTTTAGTAATAGCCATCCGTATATTATGTTCATAGTACACACACACATCTGTAAATTAATCCTATATTATCATTTTATTTAATTATTTAACTCATGTAAACACTGTATATCCTGCACGTAAAAGTGAGCTAGTAAAAGTTAAGGTTGTGTGTTTGTGTGTGTGTGTGTGTGTGTGTGTGTGTGTGTGTGTGTAGTGTTTTATTCCTAATTATACTGTAAATCTAAGGTAGACATACTGTACATTAGTTTAATTTATTGTTCCCTGAATCAACACCACATTTTGTTATGGCTGTCAGTTGTACAGCTGTTTTTTTTGTAATCGAACATCGTGTTGTTTTTTGTAGCCATGGTGCTGTTGAAAAGATCCAGAGCCCCCGTGTTGAAGGCGGACCGCCCGTTCCTCTTCATCCTACGCCGTGTAAATAGAGGTAAGGCCAAACTGTGCTCCAGCTCGTGTGTTAATATAATCTAGTGCTAAATTTATATACCAAGATCTGATCACTTTAGCACTGAATGACTGACCCTGCGCTCTGACCCCAGGCTCATAATAGCCTGGGATATGCAAAAACTGGGCCTAATGGTTAGAGAGTTTGACTCCTAACCCTAAGGTTGTGGGTTCGAGTCTCAGGCCGGCAATACCACGCCTGAGGTGCCCTTGAGCAAGGCACCGAACCCCCCCAACTGCTCCCTGGGCGCCGCAGCATAAATGTCTGCCCGCTGCACCGGGTGTGTGTGTGTGTGTGTGTGTGTGTGTGTGTGTGTTCACTTTGGATGGGTTAAATGCAGAGAATGAATTGTGTGTACGTAACCGTATGTCACTTTCACTTTCAAATGAAGTCGGCTTACTTTGTTTGATATCGATATATCTTCTTGGGAACAAGAACTGTTGAGCCCAGTGGCCTCTGTTCTCCGTAAAGGCTGATGTTTTGGGAGAAAAGTGCTCGGCCCCCACGATCACGCCTCGTTCTCAAATTTACTTCCATGTTTTTCTTTCCTTCAGGTTCAATGCTATTTATAGGCAGAGTGATGAATCCAGTGGAGTAGAAAACAACTTCACAGAGTCTACAACATGCACACAAGCACCCTGTAACACACAAACCCCATCTCTCTCTCTCTCTCACTCTCGCTCTCCTCCCTCGTGGGGTAGCTGGGGGTGAAAAATCATTCGGGGGACCAATAAGAGGGATTTGTACATATCTGTAAATAAACACTACTTTTTGCACCAGAACACGGAGTCGTGCATTTATTCTCTTCTCCTTTTCAGTTTCTCTCTTTAACACAAACTAAAACAAAGCCTGTGTTATTTATTTCTTTTTTTTTATTTCAAATAGTCACAGTATAAAATAGAAATTTTATCCATCCAAATACAAAAAAAAAAAAAAAAAAAAAAAAAAAAGAAGTGCAGGCTTGTGAAAAACCTCCTTTAAATAATACTTCAGATTTCAGTATTTACATTTGTACAACTTGCCCAAAATAGTCCGTACGCCGAGTCGGAGCACTTGGTCCCTGTGTGGAGGCGAGAGATCGCCAATGTGTCGGTGTGAAGATCAGACAGACGATGAAGACGTCGAAGGACGGAGCCGAAAAAGGTGAGAAAAGAAACGGAGACATTCCCAGCATTCCGTGGTGCGGAGAATAACGACTCTAAAATATAAATTTTGCTAAACTGATGTTAAAGGAACTGTATTAATGCTGTTGAGTGTTTGATCTCTGACTCCCGGAGACCAGGTGAGACGTCCAAATTTGAGCCAAATCATAAACAGACCTTTTTCTTATTTACAATCAAAATCAAATCTAATTTTCGAAAATTCATCTGCAATAAACGTTGGAAATTTTATAACAGGCGATCCGTTCATCATCCGTTCATCTTTGGCATAAAACAGGAGAAAGATAAAGAGATGAGAGGAGCACAGGAATGGGACATGAGGTGGGGGTAAGATTCTAAATTTGCCCTTTTGCCCTGAGGTGTGATTACACAGAAAAGTGCTGCGTGTGGTCTGCGATCAGAAGCCGTCCAGATGGTTCATGGTGTTCGCCCGTAAGTGGATCTCTTCCAGGAAGTTCTCCAGCTGCTCGATCAGCACTCGCTTTTTAAATCTGAAAATAAGGAGAGGGAGAATAAACTGGACTGTTCGCAAAAAACGTCTGAATTTAACAGAAATGAAACGGCCAATTTTCGTTCTCGCTTTCGACTCTCGTCGTTTTTTTGATTAACAAATTAAAACTTCTTGATTAAAAAGTGATGGACAGGAGGACTTTGTCCTAGCGTGGCGTCTAACCTCGCCGCCTCTTTAATGATGTTCTGCAGGAAGACGAGTCTCGTTTCCAGACTGCCTTGGATCTGCTTTAGGAGGTAGAAGATTCTCTCGTAACCTATATGAGGACAGAAATACGGTGGAGAGAAGAGAGTGAATAAGATCCTTTAGAGCACGATCGTCTACTTTATTACAGTAAGTACGCTTCAGAGATAAAAAGGGCTTCACACAAACAGCAACAACAACAATTCTGATGTCAATCACCAGAATTTCCCAAAACACTGATTACCATAATACGGTTAGTTTTCATAAACGACCCCTAAACCTGTAGTGTAGCGTCTTGCCTTGAGTTTAGAGACATTAGAGCTCATCACCTCACTGTAACTGAACAGCCTATTTTTTTTTAATACCCTGAGAAGCAACTGAGGAAAACGTACGTAAATAATTTAGCTGAAGAAATCGCTTGTTCTAAACGTTACCCGATTAACGTGATGTAGGACTGAAACGTCATCACATACCTATACTTCCCTCATCATTGTTTAAGGAAGACTTTTCTTGGGGCATCTAAGAATTAGATATTCTTCTATCTTGCTTTGCGTACTCCACATTTTGTTGAATATGACCCCCAGCAAGTGCACTTACGCCGACCCGGCTTCCTGATCTCCTTGGTGATAAGGACTCGGAGCTCTGTGTTCAGTTCGCGCCCTTCCTCCCTCGCCCTCTGCTTCAGCTCATCTTCCTCTGGGTTGCCTCCTGCATTCCTCTGATCAGCCTCCTCATCCTCCTCCAGGTGATTGTCATGGAGACTAGGGGGCAAAGGTGGCGGTTCCTGGGGCTGCTCCGAATCGAGGCAGCTCACGTGATTGGAGTCTGGGGCACGTTCCAATTCTACGTGGCTTACATGGTTGGAATCGGGGACCTGTTCCAAACTGAGATGGCCCACGTGGTTGAGCTCCGGCGCTTGCTCTGTTTCCAGGTGGCCCACGTGATTGGCATCTGGAACTGAAAATGATCATGAAAACGTTACGAATCATCA
>NC_083467.1:735000-747500 GCF_030014155.1 Tachysurus vachellii
CAGGAATTTAGCGCAAGACAATCCACTGTAACGCAGACTAAACCCTGTGTACTGCAGATAAGGTACGGCGTTTTTTTAATGTCCTGAAAAATAACGGTTTTGGAGATACGAGGATTCTGTCTGACAGCGACGATATGTAAAATGTAATGAGCTCTTACTCTTACACAGGATGTGCGTTACTGTAACTTTTATAACACGTCACTACAGAGAACTTCTTTTACCTTCAGTAGGGTCGGGTCCCGTCTTCTCAAAGTTTATTACCACTCCACTCTGGATTTTCTGCACCAGAGACTCCAGACACTGGTTCAGCATGCGCTGAGAAAACACGCTATACGAGCGGCCTACACACACGCGCACACACACACACAAATTGTGGAATTTTCTTGATACACAGGTTGCAGATTCCTAATGCATTGTCTTTTTCACACACCATGTTGAATTGCCAAACTGGTGAAGCCAATTTAGCAGCGCATAAAAAATTTGTCTTGCGAGTTTCACGTCATCTGATCAGCTTCTCTAAATCAGTCTGTATAGAGACAGCCAACCAATCTTCCCAGAGCACCCTTAGTTTAAATTAAATCCATCTACATGTTTACATGCTATTTACTAATTAAAAGTTCTGCCCAAACAAACACTCATCTCCGTTTTTCAAGCTTTATCCGTCATACACACAGGTAACGTTACTGTCATTCAGAGTAGACTCACCTCCTGTTACCTCACACATGGGCGTGACAGGGGAGGGGTCAGCCGGGACACCGCCCACAGGCTCAGGTTCCAACGGGGCGTGGCCTGAAATGCGGAGCACTAACGTGAAAAGACGCTGGTCCCAGCGGAACGGCTCCTTTGTCAGCTCGCTACCCGGCAACGGGGTCATCAGGGGTAAATGCAGCTGAAGGAAGGGGAATAAAAACTGAAGTGTGGACACAGAAAAAAACTAAACACTAAATAAATTACAATTAAAAAGATGAGTAATGTGGGTGAGGAAACGACAAAAATGTCGTTCCACATTTTCGTTCGATTCGTCTGTGGAATGATTCAAGGTGACTGTCTGAATTTGTCTCTTTACTCTAGCTAATAAATGACATCATACCTCATCCTGCACTCCTGAAGTGCTGGTCAGTTTGCACCCATCTGTAATCGCCACTATGATGGCAGGCTCCAGGAAAAACGGGTTTCTTCCCTGCAGATAGACAGAACATGTCGGGTAGGATTCAACAAACTGTGGAACTTTCCCACAAAAAAAAAAAAAAAAGTGTCCATCCATCTTCCACTGAAGTAAAATAATTTCCTGCTGGCCAACATCTAGATCTGGATCCGTCCGTGTCTGGGAAGGCCAGATTTTCAACAAGACAGCCAATTATGATACTAAAAAGTTCTGGCTGTACACATTTTTAAAACTTCTGCTTCAAGCTGTCTTTAGAATGACATCCGGTGCCATCGCATCAGCAACTTAATCTTTAACTGCTCCACAAGATTTCTGCTAGCTCTGTAAATGCAGAGACAGAAGCAAACAAAGTCATGATCATCTCCATTTATCAGAAGGAACCTTACCTGTCCATAGTTATCTATCCCTGAAACTAATCTGTTCAGGTTGAGCAAATCGAAAGCGGTCCTTAAAGACTGGCCAAATGTCGTTAAGCCAAAAGCCTGCAGCATCCTCAGCTCCGTCATGAAGACGGCGTGGCTCTCTTTCCATCCGGCCTGAGGACAGAGACAACAGGATCGTTTACAAAAGTCATATAACTGACATTGCTCGTGTAATCATGTGCGTTATATAAAACCTTCACACACAAACATTAGGAGGCGTTTTACAATTAAGAACATCGGTCAAAGCAAAGCAGACTGGAATCTGGGAAGATGTCAGGAGCAGAGCGGCATCTTCCTACAAGTGATTAAATCCCATAAACCTAATCACAGCTTGCAGCACACAGGTGAACGTGCAGACGATGCTGGGTAAGATCTTTCAGTAAGAGTTATTGATTGATAACCCGGGATTCTGACCCGTACTTTCCTTACAGCTGTACGAAAGTGTTTTTCTGAAATGAAACACAAACTCTAGTCTACTGCAGCGCTGTTCGATTTTAAACGCAACATTGTACATGGAAAAAAAACGTGTGTGTTTAACTATTAGTTAGTTTGAACACAGGAGGTCTTGATCCGGTTTCAAGTAAATTCTGGGGCTTTTTACACCTGGTCACTTCATGTGTTTTCTGTGATCTGATATCTACCCGATGGTAAAAAGACCAGGTCTAAATGCCCTCAGAAACGTTTTGGAGACAGATATAAATCCGACGGTACAAACCCCTACAGGAGGTGGTCTGGGACGTGTTTCAGATGAAACTGGACAGGTGTAAATGAATGTGGTTGTTCAAGCCACATACGTCAGCTCTATACTCCTCCCAAACAGAAGTACGTCACTCAGGTGATCTTTCACACAGGCGTCTCGTCGGGTCTTAAAACGCGCTGCTGCTGCCAGCGAAAACGCAGCAAACAGTAAACGCTGTTTTTTGTAGCATAAACGTCGTAACCAGTTTAATCGTCTTCTTTTTGATCGCGTTCTGAAAACCGCACACACCAAAGTGTGTTCCATTTAAATTACCCCGGAAATGAGGTCAAACATATTAGCATTTTGGGCGGGAGTAGAAAGATCGGATCGATATTTATGTGGTCTAATGTAAATGGAACAGTTTTAACAAATCAGATAGAAATCGGATCAGAGACAACACGTGAAGTGACCGGGTGTAAAAAGGCCCTAAGATGCTGATAAACAAAACAAAACAAAAAAACAGATGCGTTTATTTTTTGTCCATTTTTTTCTGTGCAACTTTGTGAAGATTTGTTTACGTATATATTTCTGGTAGCCTTGACAAATGAAGGGATGTATAATGATATATATATATATTTTTTTTTTTTTGCTTACTTTGCTTAATGGACGTTGTAAAACAAATAAAACTAAAAACTGCAAACAAAAAAAAAAACAGAGTTTTGCTGTGGACTCAACAACAGGCCAACAGCCTCAGGACCCCTCCATAAGCCTCAGTAGTTAATTATCACTCTTTCTACCCTGCATAGTTCAGGCGCAGGGGACGGTTTTGTCCCGTGCTGCCCACCGTAGTTCTCTTGCTCCTCACGTTAGAACAAAATGTCGGCCATGTTTTGAAAGAAACATCTCCTGCTTGTCGGAATGTTTCCCCACAAACCCGGCACTCTAGTTGGATCATTTCAAAAGTAAACACGTCAAAGTGGATATAAAGTTGTGTTGTTTAACCCCTGCTGACAGAATGACACTAAAACACTACCTTTATCCCGGCTGGAGCTTCCTCGAAGGAGACTAGCATGTATCTGTCTCCTCTGCTCGCCGGATCTCTACTCCTGAGCTGCGTGGAGACACGAAAACAATCAGGCAAAACCTTTTAAAAAGCGACTTATTGAGGTCTGCGCCATGTTGTTTACCTTGAGAAAGGTCTCTACAGCACCCTTAGCTACGTCCAGATAAGTGGTGCCCAAATGTGTGCGCTGGGTCATGGAGGCGGACGTGTCGATCAGAAACAGGATCACAGGCATCGTGTTGCTTCTGTCACACCTTATACATGTCACTGTTCATCGGACAAACGGATCAAAATGCCTCTTTTGTTCTCCTCCTGTCGCTTGTCAACACGCCGCTAGCTAACACTCATGCTAATGCTAATGCTAACTGCCTTCCTTCCTTCCACATCCTCAAAGTGTACAAAACAGTTAGCAGGATGTAAATAACTGCCCCGTTACGCTGTAAACTTCGGTTAAAACCCTTGGGAGGGGAAATATCAGTGATACACAAGGGCACAGAGGGGTCTTTTGGCAGGAAGTTGGAGAAATAAGCCGAAGTTTCATTTCGGTGCAACTTAAACACTGGGACCGTCTTCGCTGTCTCACTTCTTTTAACTGTGGGCTTGGGCCAGGTCCCGCCCCTTCGCGCAACGTCACTGCATGTCAAAAATCCGCTTCACTGATTGGTTCTTTTTGAGGAACGTTATTATCATATTCAAATAACGAACGCTCTTGATCGTGATGGCTATTCTGATTCTGTCGTGTGAATCGAATCGTTCGACTCGGCTCATCAAGAATATGACTGTCGTTTGTGATATTTTGACCTTTGACCTGAAAATCTTGTATATCCTTTTCAATACGTAGATATCTACACATATCTATAGATATCTATATCTATGCTTTCAGTAAAGGTCTCATATGTGTCATTCGCGAATGAGTCGACTCGTTAAGGTAGAGAACGACACCGTTACTTGGTTCAGATAGTATTTTGTGTGTCTCATTATAAGTGTGAAACATTTACAAATAATTTATATAATGCACACTGATCATTTTAAAGAAAATGAGAAAAGTCCTGAGTCTTGTGAGAAAGTGACAGAAGTGTTATGAACAGTGTTTATATTCAGTGGTGTCATTATCACCTGGATATGTTCTTGTGCATGATGATGACATCACAGCAGTAAACAACAATACTACTACTACTACTAATAATAATAATAATAATCCGCTCTTTCCTCAGCACTGACTATGTGCCTAAACCTTTTAAAATAGAAGATTAAACAAAATCCTGACCTGGACCCCAGGGTGTAGATTTGTTTAGTGAACTCATGTGTGAATATTCTTTAATTACAAAACAACAAAAAAAGCTTTGCTATATCTGCAGTGCTATTATATAATTTCCATGTGATTATCCACAAACATGTTCTATTAAACGGTTGTTTTATTTAAACAAATTAACACAGACCATAATAACAATGAGCACTGCACACTGTAACTTATTCACTATTATACACCCCATGTATTGTGTGTGTGTATATATATATATATATATATACATTTTTTTTTTTTTTGCAAGAGCAAAGTCGAGTCAGCTCTTTTCTGCACAACTGTAAACGGTGGGTGGAAAAAAAAAACAGGAAACCAAGTAACAAGAATGGAAAGAGAAGGTGGTGAGTCGCTTACAGTAGATTTGAGGATTTTCACACTGGATGTGTCGATTCCATAGAAATAGGCTTTCATCTCAGGACATGATGCAGAAACACTAATTAATTCTTTTGTTACCTCTAGGTTTGATTATTGTAATGTCTTAGTGCCTGGATGTGTGATGTTCCATAACTATGTGCATAAGTAAGCTCCAGTTAGTCCAGAACACAGCAGCTAGAGTCCTAACTAGAGCCTGAAGATATGAACATATCTTCTACTTACTTCTATCTCTTATATGTCGTATCTGAGCAATCTTCCTTTTTAAATGATTTACCACAGATACATTGATCAAAAGGTGCAGGCCATTTGTTGGTACTTCCAACTTTACTCTTGTAAAGGCTACAGCAGAAGGCAGATCTTTTTCTTACAAAGCCCTGTAGTTCTGGAACAGCTTTCCAGATAGTGTTTGGGCCTCAGCACCCAGTGTAAGTGTTTAAGTTCAGGCTGAAAACACATTTGTCTTTCATAAACAGGAAGGCTATCAGAGTTCAGCCAGGAGCCAGCTAGCGCATAGCAGAAGCACGTAAGCTCTTTCTGCCACCTTTGTACTAGATTGTAGTTTAGTTTTGCAGTGATGTTTAATAAAAGCCAAGTCTGCAGGAAGTTGCAGTACTTTCAGGATTCCCACTGCAACAACCAGCACAATACAACATGTACAACAGAGTTCAAGTTCACTGAGTTCATCGCTTGAACTTTAAATACTTGAACACCACTTGAAATATATGTGAACTTAGTATGGACTTAGGTTCAAGGGAATATAAGTGATCAAGTGATCTGTCAGTTTTTAAAGGTAAAGTGTTGGACGCAGGAAAAATGGGCAAACATTAGGATCTGAGTGCCTTTGACAAGGGACAGATTTTGACTGATAGTCAACAGGGTCAGAGCATCTCCAAAACAGTAGGTGATGTGGTTTCATCCCAGTGTTCAGTGCATAGTACCGACTAAAAGTGGTCCAAGAAAGTGCAAAGATGGTGTCATGGGTACCTAAGGCTAACTGATGCATTTGGGTGGTGAAAGCTAGCATGCCTGGCCTGATAGCTTGCAGGAGATATCGTAGCAGAAATTGCTTAAAAGAGATGTTTTTCTGCTCACGATGCTTTTAAAGAGGAATTATTTGAGCTATTATATCCCTCCTGGCAGCTCCAACCAATCTGGCCATTTTCCTCTGAGCCTGTCTCATCAACAAGGCCTTTCCAGTCGCTGTCGCTCATGCAATGTTTTTTTTGTATATCTGTGTAAATTTTGATTGTTGTGTGTTAAAATCCCAGGAGATCTTCAGTTTCTGAAACCATGTAGTGTCACAGAAATCAGAATCTGTCCTCAATCTGATGTTAAACACAATCTACATGAGTTTATAATGCTAATGCCACTAGACTGGCTGATTACACCACTGCATAAATGTTCCTAATAAAGTGAAGTTTACCCTTGTGTGGGACTTCAGTAGTGTAGAGAGAAAAGGATTCGATTCTGAATCGACTCAGCTGAGAGGACCGAGCTGAATCGCTCTGGATCAGGATCTGGATGGAACCGAACCGTGACATGGAACCGAATCGAATACGAAAAAGAATCAGATTCACTCAGTACCTGGCGCTGTATTTCCGCTTTACTGAAAAATAATTAAATGACGCCATCTGGTGCCGAAACCTCGTCTTCTTGAGGGTTTGCTGGGTTTTTTAGTTGGTTATGATATTATTATTATTATTATTATTATTATTATTATTATTATTATTATTATTATTATTATTATTATTATTATTAGGGGTCAAGCCCCGAAGGGGCGTAGACAACTATTGTTAGGGTTCAAGCACGAAGCGCTGGAAACCTATTATTTTCGTTAGGATTATTATTATTATTATTATTATTATTATTATTATTATTATTATTATTATCACTATTATTATTATTATTATTATTATTATTATTATTATTATTCCTCCCTACAAATGATCGTGCAGCCCAAATCGTAAGGCCTAGAGAGCTTGGTCAACTTGGTCAGATAGTAGTACTGGTCACAGCGATTGTTTGTTCTTGTTCTCTCTCTTTCTCTCTCTCTTTGCTCCACTATCTATCTTTTCAGATCCTACCATTGGACATCTCCTGTCAATCTTCATTATCCTGTGTGACATCACCCGTCGATCCACCAATCAACCAGAATCAGAATCAGGATTAGAATCAGAATCAGAGACAGAAACAGAAGGAGAAAGATGTGTGCTAATTTGTTAGAGGGCTCTATTGTTGTTCATTCGGGTTTTAATATGTCAGACTGTTCATGTATCCCAATTTCTTAGTTATGTGTATGTGACTTCTTAGTTTCTTAGTATGTGACTGGCCGGTCACTTTGTGTACGTGACTTGAGGGTCACTTTGTGTATGTGACTTGAGGGTCACTTTGTGTATGTGACTTGCGGGTCACTTTGTGTATGTGACTTTAGGGTCACTTTGTGTATGTGACTTGAGGGTCACTTTGTGTACGTGACTTGCGGGTCACTTTGTGTATGTGACTTGCCGGTCACTTTGTGTATGTGACTTGAGGGTCACTTTGTGTATGTGACTTGCCGGTCACTTTGTGTATGTGACTTGCCGGTCACTTTGTGTATGTGACTTGCCGGTCACTTTGTGTATGTGACTTGTGGGTCACTTTGTGTATGTGACTTGAGGGTCACTTTGTGTACTTGACTTCCGGTCACTTTGTGTATGTGACTTGAGGGTCACTTTGTGTATGTGACTTGTGGGTCACTTTGTGTATGTGACTTGTGGGTCACTTTGTGTATGTGACTTGCGGGTCACTTTGTGTATGTGACTTGCGGGTCACTTTGTGTATGTGACTTGTGGGTCACTTTGTGTATGTGACTTGCGGGTCACTTTGTGTATGTGACTTGCGGGTCACTTTGTGTACGTGACTTGAGGGTCACTTTGTGTACGTGACTTGAGGGTCACTTTGTGTACTTGACTTCCGGTCACTTTGTGTATGTGACTTGAGGGTCACTTTGTGTATGTGACTTGAGGGTCACTTTGTGTATGTGACTTGTGGGTCACTTTGTGTATGTGACTTGCGGGTCACTTTGTGTATGTGACTTGCGGGTCACTTTGTGTATGTGACTTGCGGGTCACTTTGTGTATGTGACTTGAGGGTCACTTTGTGTACGTGACTTGCGGGTCACTTTGTGTATGTGACTTCCGGTCACTTTGTTTATGTGACTTGAGGGTCACTTTGTGTATGTGACTTGAGGGTCACTTTGTGTATGTGACTTGCGGGTCACTTTGTGTACGTGACTTGTGGGTCACTTTGTGTATGTGACTTGCGGGTCACTTTGTGTATGTGACTTGAGGGTCACTTTGTGTATGTGACTTGCGGGTCACTTTGTGTATGTGACTTGCGGGTCACTTTGTGTATGTGACTTGCGGGTCACTTTGTGTACGTGACTTGTGGGTCACTTTGTGTATGTGACTTGCGGGTCACTTTGTGTATGTGACTTGAGGGTCACTTTGTGTATGTGACTTGCGGGTCACTTTGTGTATGTGACTTGCGGGTCACTTTGTGTATGTGACTTGCGGGTCACTTTGTGTATGTGACTTGAGGGTCACTTTGTGTATGTGACTTGCGGGTCACTCGTTCTGCATCTGGATGCTTGTGTTTCTTTGCTTTATGGATATGACTTTGTTTATTTTAGGGAAAACTGGACAGGTGAGTACTTCACATGACATATATTGTGCAACACGTTGGTAAGCTTTTCTGTATTAGAGACACTAGGTTAGGAGCGGGTGCCACCCTCTGTACCTTTTGTTTGGATAGGAAGTATAGATTAGTTAGGGTGTCATCGACGCTTAAACGCTTGAACCCCGGGAAATGCTGCTTGCAGCTTTAATTATTATTATTATTATTATTATTATTATTATTATTATTATTATTATTATTATTATTATTATTATGTTGGCTTATTAATGTTAGAAGCCAACATTCTGTTTTCCTATTTAATCTTATTAATTATTATTTTTTAAATTATTATTTATGAATTACTACATATATATATATATATGTAACAACCTTTTAAACATTTATTCTGTCTTATTCATGAATAAATGTTTAAAAGGTTGTTGTTTATTGTCACCCATTTGTTGTGATTAATGTTACTATAAAGGTTTATAAAGGGCTGTGATTTTTCCCTACACAGTGCTGAAGTCACTAGTTATTATATAAGGAGTGTAACATTAGGTATCAGGTATCAGGTATCAGGTATCTTGTGCCAGACACAGGAACAGTTTATTTCCCCAGACAATCACCCTGATTAACACCTCACCATCATTATATTCACTGCTTCATATCTATAAGTGCTGCATTATCAGGACTGTCAGTCATCACATCATCTGTATATATTACACACTACTGCTGCTGTATATTGTACTAAAGTATAATATTACACAATACTGTTATTTACACTCTCACACTTTATGTACATAACTGATCATATTCTATATTCATATTTAATACTCATTCTGTCTATATTGTATCTCATCATCTGTATTGTCTTGTATAGTATAGTGTTATTTATGTGTGTATTGTATAGTATAGTGTTATTTATGTGTGTATTGTATAGTATAGTGCTATTTATGTGTGTATTGTATAGTATAGTGTTATTTATGTGTGTATTGTATAGTATAGTGTTATTTATGTGTGTATTGTATAGTATAGTGTTATTTATTTGTGTATTGTGTAGTATAGTGTTATTTATGTGTGTATTGTATAGTATAGTGTTATTTATGTGTGTATTGTATAGTATAGTGTTATTTATGTGTGTATTGTATAGTATAGTGTTATTTATGTGTGTATTGTATAGTATAGTGTTATTTATGTGTGTATTGTATAGTATAGTGTTATTTATGTGTGTATTGTATAGTATAGTGTTATTTATGTGTGTATTGTATAGTATAGTGTTATTTATGTGTGTATTGTATAGTATAGTGTTATTTATGTGTATATTGTATAGTATAGTGTTATTTATGTGTGTATTGTGTAGTATAGTGTTATTTATGTGTGTATTGTGTAGTATAGTGTTATTTATGTGTGTATTGTATAGTATAGTGTTATTTATGTGTGTATTGTATAGTATAGTGTTATTTATGTGTGTATTGTATAGTATAGTGTTATTTATGTGTGTATTGTATAGTATAGTGTTATTTATGTGTGTATTGTATAGTATAGTGTTATTTATGTGTGTATTGTATAGTATAGTGTTATTTATGTGTGTATTGTATAGTATAGTGTTATTTATGTGTGTATTGTATAGTATAGTGTTATTTATGTGTGTATTGTATAGTATAGTGTTATTTATGTGTGTATTGTATAGTATAGTGTTATTTATGTGTGTATTGTATAGTATAGTGTTATTTATGTGTGTATTGTGTAGTATAGTGTTATTTATGTGTGTATTGTGTAGTATAGTGTTATTTATGTGTGTATTGTATAGTATAGTGTTATTTATGTGTGTATTGTATAGTATAGTGTTATTTATGTGTGTATTGTATAGTATAGTGTTATTTATGTGTGTATTGTATAGTATAGTGTTATTTATGTGTGTATTGTATAGTATAGTGTTATTTATGTGTGTATTGTATAGTATAGTGTTATTTATGTGTGTATTGTATAGTATAGTGTTATTTATGTGTGTATTGTATAGTATAGTGTTATTTATGTGTGTATTGTATAGTATAGTGTTATTTATGTGTGTATTGTATAGTATAGTGTTATTTATGTGTGTATTGTATAGTATAGTGTTATTTATGTGTGTATTGTATAGTATAGTGTTATTTATGTGTGTATTGTATAGTATAGTGTTATTTATGTCTGTATTGTATAGTATAGTGTTATTTATTTGTGTATTGTGTAGTACAGTGTTATTTATGTCTGTATTGTATAGTATAGTGTTATTTATGTCTGTATTGTATAGTATAGTGTTATTTATGTCTGTATTGTATAGTATAGTGTTATTTATGTCTGTATTGTATAGTATAGTGTTATTTATGTATGTATTGTATATTATAGTGTTATTTATTTGTGTATTGTGTAGTACAGTGTTATTTATGTCTGTATTGTATAGTATAGTGTTATTTATGTGTGTATTGTATAGTATAGTGTTATTTATGTGTGTATTGTATAGTATAGTGTTATTTATGTGTGTATTGTATAGTATAGTGTTATTTATGTCTGTACTTTTGAGAGTCACAAACAGCTGGATCCAAATTCCTTGTGTGTGTAAACATCAACAGGCCAATAAACCTGATTCTGATTCCGATCCCAGTGTGTGAGTGTTCTAGGGTGTAGTGTGTAAGTGTGCGGATTGGGACACGTCCCCGTGGGCGGAGCCTCAGCTCAGACGCGCGCACACACACACACACACACACACACACACACACAGTTCTGCTGCACACGGTGTGTTGTGTTATGGTTCCTAAGTAGAAGAGAGAATTAAACGCTTGTGGCTGATGGCGGCTGAAGCCCAGTGTCGTCCCCCACAGGACCGGAAGCCCGTCCTGATCAGTAAGCTGGAGTCGGTACAGGATGTAGTGAACACGGCTGTGATCATCCCTAAGGAGGACGGAGTGATCAGTGCGTCACAGGACAGGTGAGAGTCATCATGTGTCACTGCAGGTTGTACCTGTCGCTCACGTGACCTAAAGATCAACGGATCGATCGAGACAAATGAACCGATTCTCCTAAACGATTCATACCGATTCAGGGCTACAACACGTAACGATTCTTATTCGTTGTAAACATTTAAAGGTGCAGTTGTCCATTTTTGTAATCCTTTAATGTACAGATGTGCAGTGGATTAAATCTCAGTCTTATTGTATGTGTGAGTTAAACTGTACAGACCTGTAGTTCTGGTCCAGAATGATGTGGTTCCAGGTTCCAGGACTGTCACCTACTGCAGCTCTGACACTGGAGACTCCTTACATTAATGTTCGATAAAAGTGTCAGTCAGTTCACAATAGCAATGATTTGTATTGTAGCAATTTGTATTTTTTTGTTTATAGATTATAAGATTATATATTTTACACTAACACGTGTGAACGAGTGATTTGGAATAACTGCATGAGATAGAACTTATTTCCCCAAAAAGTTTTCCTTCCCTACACAGTTTGTGTACAGACGTGTGACTGGACAGTCACTTCCTGCCACTTCATCACCATCATCAGCATCATCATCACCACTAGTGTTTGTTTCATCATCGTCGGTCCCAAACCACACCCTGTACTCTATCAACTCCTCTGTGACCTTTACAGAATGCCCCACTGCATTATGGACTCATTTGGATTACTCATATCATCATAGTGCATTGTGGGATTTTAGAAGAAACGAAACTTCAGAACATGCTGATGTTACAGACTCAGAGTCTGTAGCAACACAATCGTGCTAAAGAAACCTTCTGACCAATCAGATTCAAGTATAGAAGAAGAATAGAACGGGGGCACAGAAGCCTTTATTATCGCCACATA
>NC_083467.1:755000-775000 GCF_030014155.1 Tachysurus vachellii
GAACATGCAAACTCCACACACACAAGGCGGAGGTGGGAATCGAACCCCCGACCCTGGAGGTGTGAGGCGAACGTGCTAACCACTAAGCCCCATGCCCCCCCATTTATTGTTCAATGTAAATTTTAATTCAGTAAAAATAAGTGAAAAAGGAACATGTTTCAGGTTGTAGAGCGATTTGACACGAATTGTGAGTCAGGGAAATAAATCTGTGTGGGAATCAGGATGCTGTCTGTATCATGATGTACTGTAGGTGTTTTACCAAAAGAATAGTTGTGTATTTTCTAATTAAATGTTTAATTAAAACAGTGACAGCACTGAGATCACTTACAACCTTGTAGTAACCCTTCATCATCATCATCATCACCACCAGTGAGCTGTTTTTATACATACACATGTCCAGGTTACGTCAAATAACATTCAAGTCAATTTGAAAATAAAAGAAAACCCAAACAAATCACAAAATATAGTGAAAATGTGACAATGATCTAACAATATTGATATTATATCATCATGATGACACGTAGTTTAACTTTGTGGTGGCTTCATCTAAGTGAACTCTGACCTCAGCCAGTAGAAAACAAGAAGGTTGGACTGTATGGGCTCTTTAATGAAAAAAATGGAGGTGCTCCTATTTATTAGCATTCACACCTTGCTGTCTTCATACTTCTGATTGTGTGTGTGTGTGTGTGTGTGTGTGTGTGTGTGTTTAGCTATGGGACATGACGCCTGTTGTATCCTAAAGATCACTACAGCGCTTGCAGAGGATGTACAGCAGAGAAATGATGACCATGATGATGTCCAGCACTGGCAGAGAAGTTGTAGGAGATATCCAGTGTGTGTGTGTGAGAGAGAGTGTGTGTGTAAGTGTGTGTGTGAGTGTGTGTGTGTGAGAGAGAGGTTGTGTGTGTGTGTGTGAGTGTGTGTGTGAGTATGAGTGAGAGTGTGTGTATGAGAGTTTGTGTGTGTCTGTGTGTGAGTATGAGTGAGAGTGTGTGTGTGTGTGTGTGTGTGTGTGTGTGTGTGTGTGTGTGTGTGTGTGAGAGAGAACAGGTTGCAGTGAGCCAGTCCTCAGTTCAAACACCCACCATTTGTCTTGTTCTTGTACCATTAGTGAACATAACGCACTTTCAGACTGTTTATGACTCGTGTTTTCAAAGAAAAAGCTTGTATTTGTGTCGATACGTGTTGGAAAATCACAAATAAAAGAACAAATTGATTTCAGATTTAATATCTTTAGATTTTTTGCAGTGGGAAAAAATAACCAAATTTCTCTATAAGAACTGTTGAGTTTCAGAAACTCTGAACTCTGATATTCTGGGATTTTCTGTAGAGAGCCAAAGACAGACCAGTGATACAGAACTGTGTGAAAAATCAAAACATTCTGAGTGTCACAGATTACAGTATTCATTAATGACACGGTGCACAATACGTTAAACCTGGAGATGGATATGACCTACAACAGGTTCTACTGCCGTCAGAACAGAAATATTAGTAGTATAAAAATCTAATCTAATATTTAGTAGTAAGCTAGAGAACTTCACCAATTAATTACACTCATAATTATGATAAATCCACCGATCGGCGATATTTTAATGTGTTTCTGTAAAGTTTAACTTGTCAAGTGCTTCTGCGATTTCTCAAAGATCACACAAACATTTAAGGTGAAGAAACGGTGTTATAAACATGATACGAATCAGTGTATTAATGTATCTGATGTACTTTAAAGTCTTTTAGGAATAAACTGAGCCTAATACAGTACACTGTTTGATGTGGAGCGAGTTCGTTTTAATACGTGTTGTATTTAAGGCTCTGAGTTATGATGCCGAACAGGAAAAAAGTACAATTAAGTGAATTTAGTTTATTCTTTGTGTGTGTGAGAAACATTACATCTGTAACATTATTAAATGTATTTCCGTATAAGGATTTTGAATCAGTTCAAATCTACACTGAATCATTTTTGGTTACTGATCACATCCTCGATTTTGTATCCAGACGAGTGTTTTTCTTTAGAGCCCTGAACTAAGATGTGGCTTGAACCTTTCCCTGAGCTGCTCCAATGTTTTCATCAGCTCGTTCTCCTCAGACGTAGACGACCTGGTTAAAGCCAGAGGCAGGTGTGTGGCGACTGGTGTTCGGTCTGCAATGAGAGAAATGTTACACTTAACATGTACGACTACACAACATGTACGGGGAAGTCGTGGCCTAATGGTTAGAGAGTTTGACTCCTAACCCTAAGGTTGTGGGTTCGAGTCTCGGGCCGGCAATACCACGACTGAGGTGCCCTTGAGCAAGGCACCGAAACCCCCCAAACTGATCCCCTGGCGCCGCAGCATAAATGGCTGCCCGCTGCTCCGGGTGTGTGTTCATGGTGTGTGTGTGTTCACCGCTGTGTGTGTGTACTCTGGATGGGTTAAATGCAGAGAATGAATTCTGAGTACAGGTCACCGTACTTAGCCGTATGTCACGTCACGTATGTCACGTATATAACACGACAATGCAACCAAAGACAGATGACAACAAATGTCTGGAGGTTTGAGAAATCTCAGCGTGGGCGATGCCACCCTTAAAGCCACCGAAAGGAGGACGGCGCCTACAAGAACTCGGGGCGCCTACAAAGAGTGACGAGTAAAAGATATCGTACACTTTAAAACCGGTTTACGGTGTCTGTTGTCTACGAGATCCAGTTAATTATGACATCTTGATTAACAAACAGCTTTTAATGCTTTTTAATTAAAACGTATGCTTTTATACATACAGACAGACAAGAGATAGTACTAGAAATATTATCTAGTAAGACCGTTAACTGCAGTTGGATGAACATCACCACCTTAGATCATGATTGGGAAATTTGCATAAATTTAAATACTCTGATTTTTTTTTCAGTTTAATTTCTCATCACTGCTCAATATCCCACGACACTTTCTGTACTGAACATTTACAGAAAGTGAACTGCTCTGTGTGTGTGTGTGTGTGTGTGTGTGTGTGTGTGTGTGTGTGTGTGAGGACAGCGTGATGTCCGAATTAAATAAATGGCTGAAAATGTTTTGTCTTCGTACCAAACGGATTTGCTTCATGTTCCGATTATTACATTCTTGTTTGCTAAAGATCAACTTTAGGACTTTTTCTCACCTTGGAAGAAAAGGCCACTGGGATGTTTCACAGCCGCATCAGACACAGCTAACCACACCACTGTGTCGGCCCCTTGTGCTTCTGTGCGTAATCTGTTCTTCATTCTGTCATGAAAATCAGGCATGGATGACTGAACCGCTACATGGAGAAAAGAACAGAGTGAGTGAGTGAGTGAGTGTGTGTGTGTGTGTGTGTGTGTGTGTGTGTGTACGGTCATCATCGGCCTGCTAGACTTATATATTCAGTTTAGATTTAGAGTTTAATATTAGACCATATTTTGGTCTTTTTTAGCCACACACACACACATACACACACACACACACACACTCACACGTGCACACACACACACATGCACACACACACACTCACACGTGCACACACACACACACATGTGCACACACACACTCACACATGCACACACACGTGCACACACATGCACACACACACACACATGTGCACACACACACATGTGCACACACACACACACGTGCACACACACACGTGCACACACACACACGTGCACACACACACACGTGCACACACACACGTGCGCACACACACACACACACACACACACACCTGGTGTGTCAGCCCAGCCTGGGTGCATGGATGAGAAATGAATCTCTTTGTGCTGTTGTGCCCAAAGCTCAGTCATTATCACCTGCTGCCTCTGGTTACAGAAACAAATAAACAACAAACAAGATGAAGAGCAGAGATCATCATTCATCATTCATCATTCATCATTCATCAACAACAATCCTGAGCAGTTCATAAAAGAGTAGATTAATGGAGTTAAGAGTGAGAGCCAGGTCAAGTTTCCCCAATAAATAAACCACATCAGTGTTCCACACCAACTATATATCACACACACACACACACACACAAAACTCGGCTGCCAGAATGCTGACCTCCAATAAAAAATCTGCCCACATCACCCCTATATTATTTGATCTTCACTGGCTGCCAGTCTCAACACGCATAAAATATAAAATCATACTGCTCACTTATAAGGCACTTATAGGGCACTATAAGGCCCCCCCCCCTTCCTAGATACCCTTTATCCTCTGCGGGTGGCAGATCCTTTCCAACACTATGGAACTCCCTACCCATTGCACTCAGAACCATCACCACTTTGTCTGAATTTAAATCAAGGCTTAAGACCTTTTCAACCTTCACTATCAGTAAATGCATATGTATTAGGAGTCCTTAATTTCTCTGTAATGTGGTGTATGTATCGTGTACTATGTAGAGTCTTATCTCTTGTACTGTATGTTTTTGTGTATAGTCCTGTCTTCTGTTATTATCTCATGCAGCTGCATGTGATCCTTCGTCCTGGGCAAATGTCCGACGTATACAGGTATATGTATGTTACCTTGTAAAGCGTCCTTGAGCTTGGGAAAGGCGCTATATAAATTAAACTTATTATTATTATTATATCAGTAATATAAGTTGTGTTTTTTCTAAATGTTTACTACAACCTGTTACTATTGTTTACTGAATTCATGATTCAAAGCCACAAAAATGAACCTTCCTTTAAATTCCTAAATGTGGACACTGCAGTTCTCTTGTCTCCAATCATGAATATTAAAAATAAAGATATTATGTAGAGACGCTCAGACTGTTTTTTTAGTTAACAACCAAAAACATGAAACGCTTATTATGAAAAAAACAAACAACTAATATACAAAGTGTTAATTACTGCATTCATGTTGCTGATTATGTATTAATGCTATGTGTATGAAGTGTTATATAACATACAGTATATAGTAAAGTAGCTGTATGTTAGAAATGTTAGAAATGTTAGATTTCAGATTTTAGCTGAATGAATATTTCAGTACATAGAGTGTGTATAATTGTTTGTGTAATGCTAGTGATAAATGTGTGTGTACCTTGTTCTGTGCGTAAGCCATGGTTCCGTCAAACGTTCCTTTTTCAAACTGCAGATCGTCAACATTGAGTTTCTGTACCAACATTCCGCCTGACGACACGGTGATCTAATAAACAATTACACATTCAATTAACATCAAATACTTTATAGCTTAAAGATAAAAACTTATGGAAAGTCGATTGTGAAGACGCAAAATTTACTTAAAGGTTTTTTTTAGACATATTTGACATGTTCATACATTTTTATTTTTTTTTAGGATTACCCTAAAAATGATTTTTTTCTTGTTTATTGTATAATTATATATTAGCCTAATTATGTCGCTTTGTAGAAGCCAACATTCTGTTTTCCTATTTCAGCTTAGACAAAAATTTATCAAGAGTAACTCCTCCTAGGGCTTTTGAGCCACATGCACCAAATTCGGATATGTTGTAGATCCTGGTCTGAAGTTTGTTGCTATGACTTTTCTAAGTGATCCGAGTACCGGTACTTCCGGTACCGCGTCTCAAATTGGCCTTTTTTCCCATAGACTCCCATTATAAACTTTGGAGGTTTATAACTCGGCAAGCTTTCAAACTATCTACACCAAACTCGTCCAGCTCCTTTAGGGTGAGACTCTGAACAAACTTTTAAATCGGTGTACCGACTGGACTTTCGGTTGTCCCGCAGCCCCGCCCCCAAATATGCAAAATCAAAAAACTTTTTTACAACATGAACATGTGACACATCAAAACACTCAGAACAATGAGGGGAACTTCCTCACGTGTATTCAGATGACGTCACATCACGTGCTCGTCTCCACTTACCTCCAAATGTTTTGGCACCCTAGCTTTCTGGCTACTTGCTTCCAAAAGTAACACTGACCCTTATGTCCACTCGCCTCCAGAAAGCACCGGCCTTTGCGAATACTTGCACCGTCAAAGCCAACATGAAAGTTTATCGAGACAAACTTTACAAATCTAGTTTTAATTATAGTTTCTCTTTTTAACTTTTTAAGTTTCCAGACTTCTTTAAGACCTTTGAACTAATCACAGGTTAAATAAATGTTACATCTGATTAAAATTTCTATTTGCTATTTAACTTTTATTTAACTAAAGGAAATTAAATGATAGAATTGGGAACAATTTTATAACATTTTGTTTATTGTATAATTATATATTAGCCTAATTTTAATTGTAGTTTCTCTTTTTTACTTTTTAATTTAAGACGTTTTCAGACTTCTTTAAGACCTAAGTGTGTCATATTATATATAACTTAGCAAATAAATAATAAAATATTGAATATTTCTTAATAACACGTTAATACGACAATTTTACGGTTACATAAATATATCTGATGTAAATGATTAAAGTGTGAATAACTAGTGCATTTCCTTAAATGTATTATTTAAATGGCTGAAATGGTTAAATATTCACCATAAAATACTGTAAGTAAGTTAATATGCTAACGCACACATAAAGCTAACATAGAAAATATTAAATACGTTGAACAAGTTAAATTAAAATTAAATGGTCTCACAATTAATGATAATCAAATTATTAAAAATATATTTTTTATTTACTCTATACATTTTCAAGCAAAGCCTGAATCAGAGCTGAATGATTACATTAATCGAATTTGCATTTGTTACCCTGAGCGCTGAAACTCACTCACCACTCTCGGGTCCTGGGACTTTTTCAGCTCAGGAAATAGCGCTGTGCTCAGGATGAACGTTCCTGTGGCAGAAACAGTATTTTTCTTTTTAAAAAAATGTCACATAGAAACTATTTCATTTTGTCGTTTATTTGTAATAAACTTAATATTTACAAATAAAAGGAATAACTTGCTAAGATACTAACTACTGAACACCAAGGACACTAACTGATCAGACTGAGGTTAGTAGGCCAGTAGGCGTACAGACCTATTCCTTGCCCCATGTCAATCACGTGTACATTCATCTTGCTTCTACTGTATATACAAATCGTATGTTTGTTAATGCAGAAATTGTGTTGTATTTTATTGCCAAGGTTTGAACCTTGAGTTTGACACCTTTAGGAAAAAAGAGTGTCTTGCAGGTTGAAGCTCCTTGTTGATGAGAAGGATCAGGGATGAAGGATGGAAGCAAAACAAAAGGTTTCATGTCAGAAGTGGGATTCGAACCCACGCCTCCATTCAGAGACCAGAATCCTCCTAACATCAGGTGGAAGGTTTGAACCTTGAGTCTGGCGCCTTAGACCACTCGGCCATCCTGACAGCACGACGCACCGAGGGCAACCGACACACCAGATACAAGTGCCCCAGTCCAATACAAGGGTAAAGGTTGAGTGACAGGCTCCATAAAAGAGTAAGTCATTTTCAACACTGTGTGGTGACCTGAGAAAACATCTGACATGGTGGAAAAAAACATTGCAACACACTTCACATGCAACTCTGACATCTTTACAAAATGGTTTATTTTGAAAGGTGCTTAAAGAGGAAGAAATCCTGTGTGTAGAAGATCTGCAGGTTGAAACTCCTTGTTGATGAGAAGGTTCAGGGATGAAGGATGGAAGCAAAACAAACGGTTTAATGTCAGAAGTGGGATTTGAACCCACGCCTCCATTCAGAGACCAGAATCCTCCTAACATCAGGTGGAAGGTTTGAACCTTGAGTCTGGCGCCTTAGACCGCTCGGCCATCCTGACATCAAACACCAGGGTTTCCCATTTAATTTTCCACTAATTTGCGACTTTTCCATCTTTCTTGTTGGGCAAACACTTTTACCCTGGGCAAGTGGGGCACCGGATAAAGATTAAAGGGTTAAAGGTTGAGTTACAGGCTCCATAGTGGTGCAAAACAACAGAGCAAGTCCTTTTCATCATTAAACCAACAAATCAGATATTTCAACACTGTGTGGTGACCTGAGAAAACACCGACATGGTGAAAAAACATTGAATCTGCAGGTTGAAGCTCCTTGTTGATGAGAAGGATCAGGGATGAAGGATGGAAGCAAAACAAAAGGTTTCATGTCAGAAGTGGGATTCGAACCCACGCCTCCATTCAGAGACCAGAATCCTCCTAACATCAGGTGGAAGGTTTGAACCTTGAGTCTGGCGCCTTAGACCGCTCGGCCATCCTGACAGTGAGCGGTCCCTTACGATGCACGTACCAACAAAAAAGCTCTCCGACTTGTCAAACAGCAACTTTTCCATTTTTCCAAGTTTATTTGTAATAAACTTAATATTTACAAATAAAAGGGTTAGGGTTAGGGTTAGGGTTAGCTAATATACTAACTACACCAAGGACACTAACTGATCAGACTGAGGTTCATTCATTCATTCATCTTCTACCGCTTATCTGAACTACCTCGGGTCTACCTCAGGCGTCATCGGGCATCAAGGCAGGATACACCCTGGACGGAGTGCCAACCCATCACAGGACAATTTTCCAGAGATGCCAATCAACCTACCATGCATGTCTTTGGACCGGGGGGAGGAAACCCGGAGGAACCCCCGAGGCACGGGGAGAACATGCAAACTCCACACATGGAGTCCGGGAGGCGGGAATCGAACCCCAACCCTGGAGGTGTGAGGCGAACGTGCTAACCACTAAGCCACCGTGCCCCCCAGACTGAGGTTAGAAGTTTGAAACCTAAGCCATCTGTGATAATGCTCTTTGAGTAGGCGTGACCTATTTCTTGCCTTATTTGTACCTGCTTTACAGCGGTACTTTGTGTTAATAGTAAGATGACTGTAGGTCCACATATAAGGAGATATCAGAGATATCATGTACTGTATGTATACATGTACTCTAGACACAATACCACTCTCTCATTCATCTTCTACCGCTTATCCGAACTACCTCGGGTCACGGGGAGCCTGTGCCTATTTCAGGCGTCATCGGGCATCAAGGCAGGATACACCCTGGACGGAGTGCCAACCCATCACAGGGCACACACACACTCTCATTCACTCACACACTCACACACTACTAACAATTTTCCAGAGATGCCAATCAACCTACCATGCATGTCTTTGGACCGGGGGAGGAAACCGGAGTACCCGGAGGAAACCCCCGAGGCACGGGGAGAACATGCAAACTCCACACACACAAGGTGGAGGCGGGAATCGAACCCCCAACCTTGGAGGTGTGAGGTGAACATGCTAACCACTAAACCACCGTGCCCCCAGACACAATACTATTACTGATGAAATGTCAAAATTATTACTAATTGACCTCTAAACATTTTGCGTTACCGAGTGTGTTGGTGGCAAAGTTTTTCTCCAAGCCGTCCTCAGTCAACTCCCGCTGATTCACCATACACCCTGCATTGTTGATCTGTACATGAATAATAAACACTATTAACTGTACACTGTCATTTACAGACCACCTTTATTATACACACAGACGAACAAACACACAGAGATCGTCCTGAACACACTTACGAGCACATCCACACTGTGCCTCTGAGTGAACGAGCTGGCAAACTCCCACAATGCTTTGGGGCTCGAAATGTCCACAATGTGCACATGAACGTTCTGAAAAAAACAGTACAAGATTATTAAAGTGATTAACAGCCTGAGTGAAGCTTCTCTACCTAACACTTCCTTGAATTATCTCAAATGAACAGGAGCTGGTGAAATCTGTCGTATTGCTAATTATTGAGCCGAACACTTTCCCTTTGGCAAGACAAATAATACAAATGCTTCTTTTTACCTCGTTTTTGCTCTGCTCCACAATGTGTGTCCTCGCCTCGTCCGCGCGATCTTTATTACGACACACAAGGTGGACTGTACCACCTAAGAGATGAACAAAACAGCAAAATACATCACACCTCAAATATAATGTCATTCCTCCACTACTGGAGTTTGCCTTTAATTATGCTTTTTGTGTTTGATTGCAACTCTCCAGAGGAAGTAAACCTCAATTTGATCAACAACAAATAATACAACATGGATTACAGCACTTTTATTGAACATACGTTTCATGGAACCTGTACATACTTTTCATACCTTTTTATTGAACATACATTTCATGGAACCTGTACATACTTGTGTATGCTAATTTCTTGCCTGAAGCTTGCAATTAAAGTTGTGTAAATCTTTATCTAGTCAGACCAAATGGAAAACCCATACGTATTTCGTCCACTCGCTCATTTTAGTAGTTATCCTATCAGCCAATCACATGGCAGCAGCCATAGGTCAAGTGATTCAGTTAATGTTCACATTAGAACGATGATAAAGTGTGATTTTATTGACTTTAACTAACTGTGGGATGTTGCTGAACTCCTGGGATTTTCACACACAACAGTCTTTGAGACTTTACAGAATGCACAACACGTCAAACCTCGAGGTGGATCGGCTACAACGGCAGAAGTGTTCGGTTCCGGTCACTCAGGAATCTTGAACACAATCTCACTCAAACTGGCCTTCGTTCTGAGATGCTTTACTGGTCACCACGGTTGTAAAGAGTGATGATTTGAGTTAACTCTATGTTTTCGGTCATCCTGGTCATTCTCTTCTGCTCTCTTTCATTAACAAGGTGCTGCAGCCTATAGACCCTCCACAAATTGTTTAAATTAAGAGACCGTTGTGTGATTTTAGGATCCCCACCGATTTTTTTGTAATTGTTGAATTGGTTAAATTAATTTTAACTCTTGCTTGTATGTTATTATACAGGCGATGTTAAGAAAACTGCACTACAGCTCGATCTACACAACAACCAGCTAATAATGTAATAAACTCGGCTGTGAGAAGGTCATCTTTACCTCGTTTAGCTATTTCCAGTGCTGTTGCTTTCCCAATGCCGCTGTTGGCACCTGTGATGATAAAAGACCTGCGGCTCAGGTCTACATCGAGGTCAGAAGCTACAAAACGTTTCGCTGCTGCTTCATAGCCACTCCTGAAACATGAATTGTAGATATAGAATCATTGTTTCTGCATACAACTGGCCAAATGCCTTGTTCATGAGAGAGAGCAGAGAAGAAAGATGAAAGTGAAACAAAACTTTTCATGTCAGAAGTAGGATTCAAACCCAAGCCTCCATTCAGAGACCAGAATCCTCCTAACATCAGGTGGATGGTTTGAACCATGAGTTTGACACCTTTAGGAAAAAGAGTGTCTTTAGGCAGACTCTCATTTTTCTAAGCAAATAAAAGGTGCATAAAGAGGAAGAAATCCTGTGTGTAGAAGATCTGCAGGTTGAAACTCCTTGTTGATGAGAAGGATCAGGGATGAAGGATGGAAGCAAAACAAAAGGTTTCATGTCAGAAGTGGGATTCGAACCCACGCCTCCATTCAGAGACCAGAATCCTCCTAACATCAGGTGGAAGGTTTGAACCTTGAGTCTGGCGCCTTAGACCGCTCGGCCATCCTGACAGCACGATGCACCGAGGGCAACCGACGCACCAGATACAAGTGCCCCAGTCCAATACAAGGGTAAAGGTTGAGTGACAGGCTCCATAAAAGAGTAAGTCATTTTCAACACTGTGTGGTGACCTGAGAAAACATCTGACATGGTGGAAAAAAACATTGCAACACACTTCACATGCAACTCTGACATCTTTACAAAATGGTTTATTTTAATAATAAACCAAATCTTTAATGTCAGATGTGGGGCTTGAACCCATGCGGGGCTTGAACCCATGCGGGGCTAGAACCCATGCGGGGCTTGAACCCATGCGGGGCTTGAACCCATGCGGGGCTTGAACCCATGCGGGGCTTGAACCCATGCCTCCATGTAATAAATAAACTATACTAAACAAATAAACTGACATTACCTGGTGTATTCCTGCAGACCTTTCACAAACCAAATCGCGTTTCTGTAATAAGACATTATGGCGTCTTGTTGTGTCAACACTGATATAACAACGATCTGTAATAACACACTCACTGATATAACAACAATCACTGATATAAACTTATCTACTTTCATAAGCATGACCACACAGAAAAAACAACACGTGACAATAAGGGCGTAGATCTACATCTCATACACAAACCCGATCTTTAGTCAACCATGACTTGGAAATTAACTCAGATGCTTTTTTTTAAGTACAACTTCCGGAAGTGGCGCTGTTCGAACCTCAGTGTCGACTCCGAA
Organism: Tachysurus vachellii; assembly: GCF_030014155.1. Classification (NCBI taxonomy): domain Eukaryota; kingdom Metazoa; phylum Chordata; class Actinopteri; order Siluriformes; family Bagridae; genus Tachysurus; species Tachysurus vachellii. Next base: position 767,073 of record NC_083467.1, read on the forward strand.
TCGATTCTTGGAGATCTCAATACTGTCAGATGTTTGTAAAGCGATGGAAAAAAGAAGCCGTACAAATAAATAATTAGATTGGAATAGAATACGTTCTCAAATGGTCCGAATCTATACCAGAGTTTGTTTTCGACTCCGTGGCTTTGGAATCGTCTTTAAAGTTCTGGAATCAAGTTTAGAATCGACTCTCAGTTCTAGTCCGAATGCGATACTGCAGGTTTCTGCTTATAATTATATATATATTCTGCTTATGCGATACTGCTTATAATCTTTAAGGGGTGTTTTGTCCAGTCTACCACTTTGTATTCATAAACACACCATAATGTCACGTTATGTTATTCTAAAGTTGTTTAATTATCCTCCATAAACGGAGTGTAAAAAGTTCCCTGTAACAGCGCTGTCTCTATTGTTTGTGTTCAATCTCATCACCTATATTTTATGCATTATTCATTAATAAAATATCACTGATTCTGGTGTCTAAATCGTATTAATAACACAAATTAAGGCTGCAACCGACAAGAGCAGGAGATTTGTTTACGCTGCTGTGTGCCCCCTACAGGCGGAAAGCCGCATTGCAACCAAGTGTAACGAATGAAAACCGATAAAGTTCAGCGTTATAACCGTTAAAAAGAACCAGGAGAAGATAATACTCCAGTTCCAATACAATGATTCTTGCTTCTCTACAAAATACCTGGCTGATAAAGTGATGTATTTCTGTGAGATTAACAGTCAAAAGGGTTTGTTGAGAGTCGTTCTACAGTGCTGTCAGGATGGCCGAGCGGTCTAAGGCGCCAGACTCAAGGTTCAAACCTTCCCCCGTTGTAAGGAGGATTCTGGTCTCTGAATGGAGGCGTGGGTTCGAATCCCACTTCTGACATGACCTTTTTTTTTCCACAAAAAAAACCCAAAAATATTAAATCAGTAAAGTTAAAATCGTGCTTATGGATTGTTATATGTTATAAACTGCTAAAAATAAACTATTTGCTGCTGTAGGAGGAAATCAAGGGATTTTTTGCTGAAATAATAGGCTGTATGAAGGGGCAGATTTGTGCAGAATCAAACATATGACACATTTTTTGATGGCTGTGATCAACTGCACGTACATGAGTGGGGATGTGGAAGCTTAGTGTTTAATTTCGCTCTAAGTTCAAATCCCTGGGCCCCTGAGCAAGGCCCTTAACCCTCAATTGCTCAGTTTTATAAATGTAAATACATATTAATCAGCAAGCAGGTCCTATAAATGGGACCAAAAGTGAAATCTGTCAAAACACAATTAGGCACCACGGCCTAGTAACACTATCTTATGTCTGCGGATGGAAGCCAAGCGAACCCTATATCCAGGGACAGCCCTCAAGCATGATGTGAAAGTGACTGTCAGATTTAAGAAAGCCAGTGTGTTTACTGCCTAAACATTAAAGATGCTGTCTCACAATTCAAAGGAAGTAAGTGTGCAGGTTTACTTATACACAGGCCAAGATGGGGCTTTCTATTAAACACCATTAAAAGAACCTTGTGGTGATTCAGGTTGACAAGCTGAGCCATGATGATCTTTCACAGCTAACATTTTTTCCATGTAAAAGCTGGTTAACAAATACAAATTATTACAAAATGAAAACCTAGTACTGTTTTGCAGTGACTTATTAAGCAAACATGAAACGAGTCAACAGAACAGCTTTTAAATGTTTTATTTAGTTTAATGCATGGCATTATTTATTATATGAATACACAGTATTCGGTCATATGCTCACAGAAAAGACAATAAAGTAGTTTCAGGAAATTTTAAAGCTTCTCTAAGTTATTAAAACAGCATTCCAAACTGGTAAAATATATAAACTTCAATAAGGTTTTTGCTGTAAATTTGCAAGTAATTATGCATTTCATGATTTTTTAAAAAAAATTGTTTTCTATTTTCATGTCCTGGCAGATCTTCTGCTTTGGATTCGGGCGCACTTAGGACACGGTTCGTCTCGGAAACAGGAAGTGTGGAAACAAGCTCTGCACTCTAAAGAGAGAGAGAGAGAGAGAGAGAGAGAGAGAGAGAGAGAGAGAGAGAGAGAGAGAGAGAGAGAGAGAGAGAGAGAGAGAAAGGGGAAGAAAGAACATTTACATAACATTAGTTTGGTTAAAAAAATTCCCACTTATTTGAATAGTCAGACTAGTTCGAGCTGTCAGACAGAGACCCACCTGTCAGTCACATGCTCCTATATTTTTGATCACTTAAAATGTCATGTTTTTGATCCACTTTAAAGCCTGTCATTCTACCTTTAATCTTTGGAGTGAATTTTACGTGGAGCCTCACTTGCTCTCGGTAAAAGCATTTTCCAAACAAGCAAAATTGTAAAGTCAAAGTAAACCCCACAGGTTTATGTCAGGATGGCCGAGCGGTCTAAGGCGCCAGACTCAAGGTTCAAACCTTCCATCTGATGTTAGGAGGATTCTGGTCTCTGAATGGAGGCGTGGGTTCAAATCCCACTTCTGACATGAAACCTTTTGTTTTGCTTCCATCCTTCATCCCTGATCCTTCTCATCAACAAGGAGTTTCAACCTGCAGATCTTCTACACACAGGATTTCTTCCTCTTTAAGCACCTTTAGTTGCTTAGAAAAATGAGAGTCTGCCTAAAGATGTCAGAGTTGCATGTGAAGTGTGTTTTCTTTAGAGAGTCAATGTTTTTTCACCATGTCGGTGTTTTCTCAGGTCACCACACAGTGTTGAAATATCTGATTTGTTGGTTTAATGATGAAAAGGACTTGCTCTGTTGTTTTGCACCACTATGGAGCCTGTAACTCAACCTTTAACCCTTTAACCTTTATCCGGTGCCCCGCTTGCCCAGGGTAAAAGTGTTTGCCCAACAAGAAAGATGGAAAAGTCGCCTTTTGGCAAGTCGGAGAGCTTATTTGTTGGTAGGCAAATTAAATGGGAAACCCTGATGTCAGGATGGCCGAGCGGTCTAAGGCGCCAGGCTCTCAAGGTTTAAACCTTCCACCTGATGTTAGGAGGATTCTGGTCTCTGAATGGAGGCGTGGGTTCGAATCCTGCTTCTGACATTAAACCGTTTGTTTTGCTTCCATCCTTCATCCCTGAAGCTTCTCATCAACAAGGAGTTTCAACCTGCAGATCTTCTACACACAGGATTTCTTCCTCTTTAAGCACCTTTCAAAATAAACCATTTTGTAAAGATGTCAGAGTTGCATGTGAAGTGTGTTGCAATGTTTTTTCCACCATGTCAGATGTTTTCTCAGGTCACCACACAGTGTTGAAAATGACTTACTCTTTTATGGAGCCTGTCACTCAACCTTTACCCTTGTATTGGACTGGGGCACTTGTATCTGGTGTGTCGGTTGCCCTCGGTGCGTCGTGCTGTCAGGATGGCCGAGCGGTCTAAGGCGCCAGACTCAAGGTTCAAACCTTCCACCTGATGTTAGGAGGATTCTGGTCTCTGAATGGAGGCGTGGGTTCGAATCCCACTTCTGACATGAAACCTTTTGTTTTGCTTCCATCCTTCATCCCTGATCCTTCTCATCAACAAGGAGTTTCAACCTGCAGATCTTCTACACACAGGATTTCTTTGTTTTGCATGCCCAAGCAAACCCTATATCCAGGGACAGCTTTCAAGCACAATGTGGAAGTGACTAACAGATTTAATGAGGACTAACGACATACTAGTTCACTTTGTAAAGGAAATGTCTGTGCAAGATTTCTTGAACGTAGGGCAAAATATGGCTCTTTCCATTAAACACCATTGAAAAAAGATATTTGGTGGAGCTCCACTCATAGCCTCTTTATGTTTTTTCTTACAGCTAACCATTCTCACCTTTGCAGCGTGTGCAGATGTCTGTTTGGAAGGGGAAAAGCACATCCTTTCCACGGCAGAACTCACAGATAAAGCCTTTGGCCTGGCACAGCTAGTGTGAAAGAGAGAGGGAGAGAGACAATGAGAGAAAGAGAAAGAAAGAACAGTATATATATATATATAAAGAGAGCATCAGAGGACCTTAGAATAACCTTCAAAACAAGAATACTGTATGTTTGGGGCCCCAAATTAAGCGTACGATTTTAAATGATTATCTCCCTTTACTCACGGGGTTAGTTTATGTTTTGGTCTTGTCTCAAAAAGCTTTTTTTTTTTTTTAATTACACAATTGTGTGCACCTGTTTGGGACTAATACACTCTTTGTGTGTGTTTTTTTCATATGGGAATGTGTGTGTCCGAGCCACGGTTTCCCCGTTTTCCTTGTTCCTTGTTTTCTACTTCTATGTTCCTAAATATACTTCCTGGTTGGTTTGACCGACATCTGTTTTCATTTTAATATGAATACGGATTACTAAAATTATTTCTGCAATTATCCTAACAAACTCTCTACTTTGTACACGTAGCTGCATCCTGTCTCAACTCACTGCATGTAACTCCTTAATCTTATCTGACTTTGACACGTACTTCACAAGCCTCCACGTGGTTTGTCGCAGATCGCATCACTGCCTTTGCCGTGGTAACAAGCTGACCTCTCTTGATCATAACGAGGTCGTTCATGGCGAAAAGATGGAGCTCTTCGCTTAGGTATGTTGGAAGCTGCTGGAACTCGGTCAGGACCCTATGTGTAAAGAAGGACGAGAGTAAAAAAAAAAACTAGAAAAGAGCTAAAAACCTTTTAACCGTATAGCCAACTTTACCCTTTAGATAGTCTGCATGTTCTTAGAAGCTTCTTAATGGAGAGCAGCTGCTCCTGGAGCTCCTAGAAGAGAAAAATGCAAGTGTGAAATAGAGGAGATTTAGAGATAAATTAATAAGAAAGGTTTATTAATAAGAGCCTCTAACGTCACACTGAAAGGACTTTCCTGTCTGCGTAAAGCTAAAGATGAGAGAAATATTTTTAAAAAATGTTAAATTCAACAGGAAGATCAGTAATTATACATACAAGCACATTAACGTTTAAAACACAGAGGATTGTGTGACGTAGCTCATCGCACAGCAGACGTACTGCACTGAAGTTTTCCATTCTGTAGGTAAACGTCAGTTTAGAGATTGTCCAAAAATTGCGACCTAAAATCTGTCTTTTCTTCTCAGAATTTGATTTCAAGACAAATAGTCATAACATTCACCATCGGAATCACATTTATTGGTATATTAAGTACCACGAGTTCACACGTACAAATAATTTTTGAACGTTTTGGTGAACTGGTGTATAGTAATAATGAAGCAAATAAACTATAAGAATAAACATTAACAATGACAATAAAAACCCACATGGTTCCCACACAGCCTCGCTTTTCTTTCTCTATGGAAGTTAATAATATAATAAGCTTGTCATGATATTTGTACTGACTGTTACAAAGCACTGACAGTGGAAGTTTACAATTAGTTCGAATCGATCAAATAGAAGTTGGAACAAATGACATTGGACGCAACGGATCTGAGAATCCGATCAACGATGCTGTGGTTAAGTAGTGGCGATGTTTAGGTAAAAAACAATTACCTTGAATTTCTGCAGCTCCTTGGCCTGAGAGTAAAGGTTCTTTGCTACATCTGTGATCCTGAACAGTGGCTTTTCCCAAATAGACTCCAATATTTGCTTGGAAAACTGGCAAACTGGATAACGTCCAAAATCCCAGTGACTCAAAACACGTGCCGGGATTACGGCTTCGCCACCGCCATGGCAACCATCACAAAAATACTTGCCCAGGTAGTCACAGTATCTCAACCTCTTCATGTAGCCTAAAGAAGAAATGAACAGGTACAGGAACATGTCTAATATAGACTTGACTAAAGCCAGGTTTACATTTAAGTATTTTTTAAAACGTGTTAGCGATAACAAACGTAGACGAACGTTTTTCAGTTTAACTTTAGCTAACTTCGATTCACATAGCTAATTTTGTTCATGTGTGATATGTTGCAAGAAATACTAGAACTTTGTTCTCTGCAGTGCATAAATGTCGTGTCATGTGTCTACTACAGGGGTGACCAACCTGCATGCGGCTCTTTGCCCGGTTTCATGCGGCTCTTACGTTCATATCGAAGTTTGTATTTGTGTCTTTTTATTGTGCGTGTTCGCTTCGCTTGAGTTCAATACGGTATTTTCGTCAAACGCGCATGTGAGTGGGATGAAAATACCTCAAAGTTTCCCAGTAGGATCAAGATCATTTGAGTAAACAATTTGTGTCAAGTTCGCTCTCAAAATGGCAGGAAAAAAAAGGTGATGTTCATATGTGCCCATGTGTATGATGTGGCTCTTAGCGGTAACACAGTAAAAAATGTGGCTCTTGGTTTCTGACTAGTTGGCCACCACTGGTCTACTACAACAAGCCAATAAAACACACCAGCTAGACCATTTGGATGCCTGAGCCACATACAGTAACAACATGTGCACGAAAGCAAGGCCTTTATCTACATATGAGGATATTCCTGCAAACAACTCTCACAACTGAAGATGTCATAAGGATTCTGCCGTTCTTTTGGAATAGTTTCCAAAGGGTCTCCACCAGGATTCTGTCCATGCTACACAGCATTTAGTGGTGGAACTACATCTACTACTAAGTTCTTGTTCCAAGCCTGCATAGAGCCAGTGAAACCCCGATTAACACTCCTGCTGAAACACCCTGGGACATCCTCCCTGGGAAGACTTACTGCCATAAAGGAAAAGAAAGGCATGGGACCCCACCCAGGACACCTGTACCATGGAGTTTGCTCCTTGGTTACAGATCTCAGACTGATATACTGATGTACAGAGGTCAAGATCCAAATGCAGGACAAGGATCTTCATTAAGAAAGGAAAAAACAAGCAGGAAACTCACACGAAAACGCAACACTGAATAAATGCAAATATACAGAAACCAAACAGGCGTCACAATACCCTCGGTGTAACGTGACGGACACTTGACATAATAGGGCAACTGAACAGGGCAAAAAGGGTGGGAAATGGGACAGTGGAACATGTGGGGCAAAGCACATGTGGAGAAACCAAAATATTAAAAAAATGCGAGCATAAACACATAACATAACATGACATAAAAGCAGCCACGTCAGATGCCCTCTGATGTTCAGACGGGGAAATGTCCAAGCAGGTCCCTGACACCATTCCACATGGCACTCCATTCCTGGAGTGTAACAGTGTTTAGCTCAGGAGTTATTGACTCGGGAAACTCCAATCTGTGAATATGTGACCAACTTTACTTAAGACGCCGAGGCGCTTTTTTCCTTCTCGATAGGTGAGTAACGTTGGTTTTGCTTTGTTACACAGAACTAATATATGTCTTTGTCCTTTACATGATTATGCTTGTGTGTCATTTTTGCTTGTTTGTTTATCTACAATCGTATTGTTCTTCCCTTCAGCTATGATAAAGACACATTTCTTTCCATTAGTTGCCTGGGTTACGTATGTTTGTGTGGGCGGAGCTATCAATACAGGGGTGGGACCCGTTTGGGTTCGTGTTTGTTTTGGTGATTTCAAATGTCAACATTAGCTTTCAAACAACAGAGACCCCACCTTTAACGTTTTATTGAAACAGTGTGATGTTTTTTGACTCGTCAGACAACACTGTACATGTGTTTAAATGTGTACTTGTGTATATTGTATTGCTTATGATCGTAGACTCGATGTACACTTACTGACTAATTTATTTATCTATACATCTGTTCATTCATACAAATATCTGAAAAGCCTTTCATGAGGCAGCAGCTCGCTGCATACGTACCGTAGGACTGGGTCAAGAGCATCATTTAATATTAATATTAATTCAGTAACCTTGACATGAGTGTGTGTTTGGCGGCTTTGAGAGTTTTAAGAACTGCTGGGATTTTACACTGGGGGGAAACCAACAAAAACACACCCAGTAAGCAGAGGTCCTGTAAATGGATGCCTTGTTAATGGTTCATAATAATTTGGTTCAGAGTGTTTAGGGATTAAAATAATACTTAAAGCAAACTAAAGCACA
>NC_083467.1:785000-790000 GCF_030014155.1 Tachysurus vachellii
TAAAGGTTCTACACAGTCGTGTTCTTCCAGCAGTATGAAGAGGAACCACATATGAGAACACATATACTTGTAGAAAACCCCTAAACCCTCTTGTTTTTAACAGGACCTTGACTTCCTCTTGCCGTTTCCCTTTTCATAAGCTCGTCATCTCAGGGAAAAAGTTTGTGACATCAGACTACGAAGGTCCAAGAGTTAAAACAGCTGTAGACTTTGACAGGATCACACTACAGTATATCTCCTGCAAGATAGTAGAATAATGCCAAAGTAAATATCCAAAAATACTTAAGATTTAAAAATGTATTTATTTTATTAACTTATTTTTGTTTTTTACTTTATTTTGTCTAAGACTGGATTTCAGGAAGCAACCTGTTAGCAACCTGGATTAACCTGTTAGCAACCTAGCAAACCTGCTAGTTATCACTACATCTAGTTGGCCAGCAGACCGGACCTGCGTGTCAAGAAAAGACCTCTCAGGGACCTTGTGGTAATTCTGTAAGTGGCCCAGAGAAGGTTCCATTACTCTTCTGGTAACCTTTAAATAATTTAATTCTCTCTGGAACCTTGTGGTAACCCACAAAGTTTTGGGGAACTTACCCTGAGTTATTTAAACCTCTCTGTAACCTGATGGTGAGAATGTTCCCCTCTGATGTTCAGGTGATCTTATAATAATCTGAAACTCTCTGGAACCTTGGGGAAAACCAGGATGTTTTTGGAAACGTTCCTCCATAATCCCAGATTTGTTGAGAACATTCCCCTAACAATTTAGTAATCTTTAAATTATTTTAATCTCTCAGGAATCTCACGGGTTCAGAGAACATTCTCATGAAACCTTACCATGGAACCATGAAGAATATTCTCCTAATGTTCAGGTAACCTGGTAAAGATACTTCAGGATCTCTAGAACATTGTGGTAGCCATCAATATTCCAAGAAAGTTCCATAATCATTGAAGTAACCGTTAACTTTATTCGTTATCATAACTTTAAAATAATCTGAACATTCTCCTAACGTTCCTGTAACAACGTTAACCATAACTTCATATAACTCAGTTCTCACTGAGACTTTGTGGTAAACCATGTTCTCCTAATGTTCTCCTAATGTAGGCCCCAATGTTCTCCTAATGTTCCCATAATGTTCTCCTAATGTTTTCCCAATGTTCCACTAATGTTCTCCTAATATTCTCCTACATGTTCCCCTAATTTTTCCCTAATGTTCTCCTAATTTTTTCCTAATGCTCTAATGTTCCCCTAATGTTCTCCTAATGTTCCCCTAATCTTCCACTTATGTTCTCCTAATGTTCCCCTAATGTTCTCCTAATGTTTTCCCAATGTTCCACTAATGTTCTCCTAATGTTCTCCTACATGTTCCCCTAATGTTTTCCCAATGTTCCACTAATGTTCTCCTAATGTTCTCCTACATGTTCCCCTAATGTTCTCCTAATTTTCTCCTAATGTTCTAATGTTCTCCTAATGTTCCCCTAATGTTCTCCTAATGTTCTCCTGCATGTTCCCCTAATGTTTCCCTAATGTTCTGGTAATGTTCATGTAACAATGTCATTCTCTCTGGAACCTTCATACTGGTTACCTTTAAATAGGGACCACGAACCTCGGGGATGTTGCGCCCAGCAGAGGGCGCAGTTTATTAATGAATCCCTGAACACTTTGGCGCAGGATTGGCCTTCAGTTTGCTGTACACAGTCTTATATCCCTGTATTTGGCCAGCAGAAGGCGCTCGCTATCAGATCCTCACTGTACTACCCTCAGCCCCGTTTGTCAGTAGAAAACACTACGCAGTGGCGTGTAGCAGGACGGTGGAGGTTTGGCTCTCACGCGTTAATCCACCAGGGACGTTTCTCGGAGCCGATCATGGAGGTGTCCGGTGCGGCGGCCCCCAGGGTGCTGAGCGCAAGCCGCGGCGTGGAGCGCGCGCTGGAAGAGGCGTCAGGTTCGGGGACGCTGAACCTCAGCTCCAGGAAGCTGAAAGAATTCACCAGCGCGGCCGCGCACTACGACCTCAGCGACACGGTGCACGCAGGTAAACACACTACATGTCATGTTTGGACAAGGGGTGAAGTTCGGAACCGGTCCGAGCCAATCGGGGCTTTACTGCGCGAGCTCGTTGTTTTGTACGTGATACTGATGAGTTAAAAAAACATCAACAACAGGAGTGTGTTAAACTGCCCCAGTGCTCAGATCTGCACTGGGATGAGTGTTAAACTGCCCCAGTGCTCAGATCTGCACTGGGATGAGTGTTAAACTGCCCCAGTGCTCAGATCTGCACTGAGATGAGTGTTAAACTGCCCCAGTGCTCAGATCTGCACTGAGACGAGTGTTAAACTGCCCCAGTGCTGTGATCTGCACTGGTATGAGTGTTAAACTGCCCCAGTGCTCAGATCTGCACTGAGATGAGTGTTAAACTGCCCCAATGCTGTGATCTGCACTGAGATGAGTGTTAAACTGCCCCAGTGCTGAGATCTGCACTGAGATGAGTGTTAAACTGCCCCTGTGCTGAGATCTGCACTTAAACTGCCCCAATGCTAAGATCTGCACTGTGATGAGTGTTAAACTGCCCCAATGCTGAGATCTGCACTTAAACTGCCCCAATGCTAAGATCTGCACTGTGATGAGTGTTAAACTGCCCCAATGCTGAGATCTGCACTTAAACTACCCAAATGCTGAGATCTGCACTGGGGTGAGTGTTAAACTGCCCCAATGCTGAGATCTGCACTGGGGTGAGTGTTAAACTGCCCCAGTGTTTACAGTGTGTCCTGCTGTCAACCCCTCGACCTGTTATAAAGGTGTTAGGACGTGTTCCAGGTCGTACGTCACTAACAGGTCTGAATCTAACAGTGATGGGGTTCATTCACTGTTATAAGACTGTTATAATGAGTCTACATTATAATGTACATGTTGTATATCATCATCACAGGTTCTGATGTTTACAGCTTAACTCCATTCCATCAGAATTACAGCGTCCTCCATAAACATCACGCGTCCACGCACCACGTTACTATGACGATCAGGTAGAAGCTTCTACCACCAGGTTTGGAAATAAAGCCTTTCTTAATGTTTATGTTTGACCACAAAGCCTCGTAGATCCCGACAGTACTGAAGATCTGATACTTCATGTGGTTTAAGCAGAAGCATCTGAATGGGATCGTATCGTGGTATCGTATGATAGCATCTGGAAATCCCCTCAGCTCACGGTGCAGCTTTCAGTTCTGGTGCTTTGTGGGATTAAAACCTCACACTTTATTTCCTGGTCCTCGTGTTCTGTCGGTGTGAATATTTTATTTTGTGTTAAAGTTAAGGACTTTGTCCTTCAGTCTGGTATCAGAGCTCTGAATATTAGTTGATGCCTGATACATACCCCAGACCCCCCCACCCCCACCCCCACCCCACTCCAGTACGACGTCCTCCGCTCTGCATGTCTGCTCAGTGACGTTAGGTTAGTGGGAAACATCACAGGTGTCGGTTGACGTCACACCGTTTGTGAAGGCTTTAAGGCGTGACGGGACGATTCTAGTTAATATACAGGACAACGTTGTGTTTACACGCTGTCTGATTTGTCCATCAGCGTAAAAGAAAAGTGACACGCTGACATTTCTGTGTCATCCTTAAACAAGCTCCTCGGACCATAACGCTGTAAGAAAGGTGGACCTTCTGTGGTCTCACAGCATTGTGCTGGTTCAACCTCCACCCGGTTCTGCTCCAGTATTCATGTGTTGAGCTTTAAGGTTTAAAGCTTCACTGATTCACCTTCTGGCTTAGTAGTTAGCACGTTCGCCTCACACCTCCAGTGTTGGGGGTTCGATTCCCGCCTCCACCTTGTGTGTGTGGAGTTTGCATGTTCTCCCCGTGCCTCAGGGGTTTCCTCCGGGTACTCCGGTTTCCTCCCCCGGTCCAAAGACATGCATGGTAGGTTGATTGGCATCTCTGGTAAATTGTCCGTAGTGTGTGATTGTGTGAGTGAATGAGAGAGTGTGTGTGTGTGTGTGTGTGTGTGTGTGTGTGTGTGTGTGCCCTGTGATGAGTTGGCACTCCGTCCAGGGTGTATCCTGCCTTGATGCCCGATGACGCCTGAGATAGGCACAGGCTCCCCGTGACCCGAGGTAGTTCGGATAAGCGGTAGAAGATGAATGAATGAATGAATGATTCACCTTCATCTTCATCAGCTCATTAACACACACTTTATAAAAGCAAGGTACAGCAGCTGGTGAGTGTGTTGGTTGTGTTAGTGTATTAGTGTGTATAAGGTTATTATTAATCCACCACAGCGAATAAGATCGATAAACCCCAAAATAATGCCAAAAGTATGTGCACCCCGACCATCGCACCCATATTTGCTTCTTTCCCAAACAGTTGAAGTACACAGTTGTCTAGAATGACTCTGTGTGCTGTAGTGTTAATGTTCCCTTTAGTGTTAAAACTCAAACCCTGCTCCATCAGGACAATCTCCAGCTCCATGAAGACATGGTGTGGAGGTGAAGGTTAGAGTGAAGAACTCCGGCGTCCTGCACAAAGCCCTGACGCTGACTCAACACCACTGAACACAGACTGAACACCTTTGGGATGAAGTGGAACCGGAGTCTCCATAACATCACAACATCAGAGTCTGATCTCACCGATGTTCTTGTAGCCGAACGAAGGAACAATTATCCAAACAGACACGATCCAACATCTAGTGAAAAACCTTCTCAGACGAGAGGAGATGATTAGAATGAAACCGGAGTGTGAGGTTCAACAAGTCTATACGGGTGTGATGATCAGGGGTGCACAAACTTTTGGCCATATACAGTAGTATAAATTAAAATGGACATCTGATGAGTCTAAACTTCTCCAGTTTTCTACAAACACATTCAGGACGTGGTGCAGTTTGATGTTTGGGGTATTTTCAGAATGCAGACGTTCCTGTCTGTCCCAAAAGCCTTTGTTTACAGCCTGAACGTTTTCTGCATGTAAAAAAAAAACAATGACGTTAATGACTTCACTACCATGTGAA
>NC_083467.1:797500-822500 GCF_030014155.1 Tachysurus vachellii
CTGAGGTGACTGAGGACTCTGAGAGATATTCTGTTACACGGGCCTCCGAATATAAACCCAGTTTTAAATCAGTGCTCGATTCCACTATGTGGGTGTTCGAAACACAACACGGTGCTGCCTACTCGTGCTGTATACAGTACAGACAGGAAGTCGAGATTTAGCGATCCCTATATCGATTAGCGCTTGGTGACCAAGTCCATGTTCTAATGGTGTCACGCATCTTGCTCACACACATCTTCTCTCCTACTCATCCATGCTGATCTAAACTGGCTTTTTTTTAGCAGAGCTGATCTGGGTCTATGTTCCTACTTGTTATGAGATCCAAATAAAATTAAGGCGTTGTCTCCAACATGAATTCACATGTAGTAATCTTACTGGAACATCGTTATAAGGGACGTAGCAAACACACACTAGTATAAAGAACTGTCAGTTACGTGTAATGTAAAGCTAAAGATCCGAGCGCTTTGTATACTGTTCATTCGACTTCAGCATGTTCACACTGGGACATTTAGAACTTTACTAACAATAAGGGGGGGCACGGTGTCTTAGTGGTTAGCACGTTCACCTCACACCTCCAGGGTCAGGGGTTCGATTCCCGCCTCCGCTTTGTGTGTGTGGAGTTTGCATGTTCTCCCCGTGCCTCGGGGGTTTCCTCCGGGTACTCCGGTTTCCTCCCCCGGTCCAAAGACATGCATGGTAGGTTGATTGGCATCTCTGGAAAATTGTCCGTAGTGTGTGAGTGTGTGAGTGAATGAGAGTGTGTGTGTGAGCCCTGTGATGGGTTGGCACTCCGTCCAGGGTGTATCCTGCCTTGATGCCCGATGACGCCTGAGATAGGCACAGGCTCCCCGTGACCCGAGGTAGTTCGGATAAGTGGTAGAAGATGAGTGAGAGAGTGAGTGAGTGAATGATCCACTAAAAAAGCACCGTCTAAGGAGGAGAAACGTTTAAAGTCAAACATCTTTTCAATGTTGACAGGAAAATGTTTTTGAAAACAGGTTTTCATGGTGTTTACGTAGAGGAAGAGGGCGGAGCCTCCAGAAGATTGCAGGTCGGATGCTGATCTCCACTGATTTTAGCTTGAATCGTATGTAGATCATCAAACAGTTTCCTGTAAACCAGAAGAACCTCACGGTCCAGGGAATGATCATCTGTCTTTATTAACTCTATAGAATTTAATAAGATTGGATCTGAGAATTAACAAATGAATGAATTTTATTATACAGAAACAGTAGAGTGAGCCATGGACATGAAGGTACAGTAACGAGACCCCACAGATGGGTCACTGAGTGTTAATTACGTTGTCATGATTTCAGCTCTATTTTCTGCTCCAGTTTTCACACCTCACATGTGGATGTAGATCTGTTTGTATGTATTGTTTGTTTGTTTATACTTATATCTATTGCAGAACTCCTTAGGGGGGTGTGTGTGTGTGTGTGTGTGTTTGTGTGTGTGTGTGTGAGCATGTGTGTGAGAGAGCGTGTGTGTGTGAACGTGTGGAGGCCTGTCATATTATCTCTTTGTATTCTTGTTCCCCTAGAAACACTTACCAGCTTATCCTTTGTCATCACACACACACATACACACACACACACACACACACTTAATGCCAGCATTTAACAAACATAAATAATACACCAACTAAACTCTTTATTTTTTCTAAGAATGCAAATTATAAATTATTTATGGCAAGCGGACACACACACACATGAACTCCAAAATACATGTGTGTGAGTGCGTGCTTTGGAGTTTGTGTGCGTTTGTGTGTGTGTGTTGGAGTTTAGGTGTGTGGGTGTGTTTCAGTGTGTATATGTGTGTGTGTGTGTTGGAGTTTAGGTGTGTGGGTGTGTTGAATTTTAGGTGTGTGGGTTTGTGTGTGAGAGTGTGTGTGTTGGAGTTTAGGTTGGTGTGTGTATACGTTTTGGAGTTTAGGTGTGTGTTTGTGTGTGTTGGAGTTTAGGTGTGTGATGTGTGTTGGAGTTTAGGTGTGTGGAGGTGTGTGTGTGTTGGAGTTTAAGTGTGTGTTTGTGTGTGTTGGAGTTTAGGTGTGTGTATGTGTGTCTGTGTGTTGGAGTTTAGGTGTGTGTTTGTGTGTGTGTTGGAGTTTAGGTGTGTGTATGTGTGTCTGTGTGTTGGAGTTTAGGTGTGTGTTTGTGTGTGTGTTGGAGTTTAGGTGTGTGTTTGTGTGTGTGTGTGTTGGAGTTTAGGTGTGTGTATGTGTGTCTGTGTGTTGGAGTTTAGGTGTGTGTTTGTGTGTGTGTTGGAGTTTAGGTGTGTGTTTGTGTGTGTGTGTGTTGGAGTTTAGGTGTGTGATGTGTGTTGGAGTTTAGGTGTGTGATGTGTGTTGGAGTTTAGGTGTGTGTTTGTGTGTGTGAGAGTGTGTGTGTGTGTTGTAGTTTATGTGTGTGTATGTGTGTGTGTGTGTTGGAGTTTAGGTGTGTGTGTGTGTGTGTCAGAGTTTAGGTGTGTGGGGTTGTGTGTATGTGTATTGGAGTTTAGGTGTGTGTGTGTGTGTGTGTGTGTGTGTATGTGTGTGTGTGTCAGAGTTTATGTGTGTGTATGTGTGTGTGTGTGTTGGAGTTTAGGTGTGTGTGTGTGTGTCAGAGTTTAGGTGTGTGGGGTTGTGTGTATGTGTATTGGAGTTTAGGTGTGTGTGTGTGTGTGTGTGTGTGTGTGTGTGTATGTGTGTGTGTCAGAGTTTAGGTGTGTGGGGTTGTGTGTATGTGTATTGGAGTTTAGGTGTGTGTGTGTGTGTGTATGTGTGTGTGTGTGTGTGTGTGTTGGAGTCGAGCAGTTCTGGTTTTGCTGTTCCAGTGTTCAGTTTGTTAGGGTGAGTAAGAGTGTGTGAGTGTGTGGGAGTGTAAGAGGAGGAATGGGAATGAATTTGTGTTTCTGATAACTTTGTGGAAAATGCATTTAAAAGAAACCAAAGTGGACGGATGGACACACACACACACACACACACACACACACACACACACACACACTTTCATTATTTGTCATCAATTCAGTGACGTCAATTTAAGGCATGTACAGTGCCAGCTGTTCCTCTACATTTCCAATTATGGCTCTTAAACCATGAATCCTTGAGACTGTGTGTGTATGTCTGTGTGTGTGTGTGAGTGTGTGTGTATGTGTGTGTGTGTGTATGTATGTGTGTGTGGTCTTTCCTGCTCTTACTGACAATGATGTAAGACAGGCTTCCTTGTTGATCTTCCACTCTAAGTGAAAATCCTAGCCAAGTCACAGTACTGTATATTGAACAATGGCACCTGTGGTGTGTGTGTGTGTGTGTGTGTGTGTGTGTGTGTGTGTGTGAGAGAGAGAGAGAGAGAGAGAGAGAGACAGACAGACAGACAGAAAGATAGGTGGGTTTCCCCAAAACTTTTCTTCAGGAAATAGCCTTAGCCTTGGAATCCTTCTTTAGAACACACACAACACACACACACACACACACACACACACACACACACACACACACACACACACACACACAAACATAATTGTGCCTCCTTGTGGCACACAATTGCACTACAATGCAGAATTAATATAAATCTAAAAATATGATATGATATAGAAACATAGACACGTGTAAATAAAAGGCTGTTTTACACACGTGTGTATTTACAGCAGTAATCAGTGTACGGTGTTGTGACGGTCTGCTGGTGCTTCATGTCGCTGCATCTCTCCAGTGTTCAGTGTTTATTATCCTCATAATAACAGCACACAGTTATATATCTTACATTAACATCAGTGTTTGTTTCATATAGTTACATCACAGCGGGACGTTAAAGATGAAATCAATAAAAAATACCTCATATATATCTAAACACTGCCAGTGGATCCAGTCATCGATTATTGGTGAAGGAGGTGACGCTGGAAGCAGAAGTAGTGACGTTTCTTCAGGACAGGGTTATAAACACCGTCTAACACTTTCATAACACATCAGGTAGATTATTATTTCAGCTGATGAACATCTCTATGAATCATCATGAGTTGGATTTAGAAACTCATCATTGTTTCTACGCATTGTAGAAACTCATCACCTGGCTTTCAAGCTTCAGAATGTTTGCTAGCAATTACAAATCAAGCTAAAATGCTAATGTCTTTACTTAGAGCTCGAAAGAGCTTGTTACAAAGGAAACAGTACAGCGGCTGATCCTCATCCATCATCGTGAGCAGAATTTTATATGTTTGTGTACAATGTTAAAGCTCTGCAGAGTGATCGATGACATGTACGTGATCGATGACACGCACGTGATCGATGACATGTACGTGATCGATGACATGTACGTGATCGATGACATGTACGTGATCGATGACATGTACGTGATCGATGACATGTACGTGATCGATGACATGTACGTGATCGATGACATGTACGTGATCGATGACATGTACGTGATCGATGACATGCACGTGATCGATGACACGCACGTGATCGATGACATGTACGTGATCGATGACATGCTAATTTTGATCGAACTTTGTGTATATTTGTTTCTCAACACTTCTCCCTCATTTTTTTTTTTTTTTAAATCTTTTCTCAGATCTTTCAAAGAATCGTCTGACAGAAGTTCCTCCTGAGGTCACGCGGCTTGTTTCCTTGGAAACGCTGAACCTTTATCACAACTGTATCAGAAGCATTCCTGACACCATCATCAGCCTGCAGTCGCTCACGTCATTAAATATCAGGTACTTTAATCATAGGTCATTAAATAACAAGATCATATGGTACAACACATCTTTAATGAATAAAATATCATGAACAATAGTAAGATTTAGTTGTCAACATTTATAAACACTGATTTGTATGTAAACATTTGTTGATATTGACAGAATTGATATTGATATTATAATTGAGGAAATAAGTCATTCTACATAACTTAAACATCTTGCTAATGGAAATTTAGATATAAACCAGCAGGACAAAATATTTCTATTATAACTTAAAGGTGCGGTGCACGATGTTTGAAAGCCAATGTTGACATATAAAATCACGCCCCTAACCCAAATAGGTCCCACCCCTGTATTGATAGCTCCGCCCACACAAACATACGTAACCCAGGCAACTAACGGAAAGAAATGTGTCTTTATCATAGCTGAAGGGAAGAACAATACGATTGTAGATAAACAAACAAGCAAAAATGACACACAAGCATAATCATGTAAAGGACAAAGACATATATTAGTTCTGTGTAACAAAGCAAAACCAACGTTACTCACCTATCGAGAAGGAAAAAAGCGCCTCGGCGTCTTAAGTAAAGTTGGTCACATATTCACAGATTGGAGTTTCCCGAGTCAATAACTCCTGAGCTAAACACTGTTACTACACAAAACACGGTTGTAGCTGCGTCTCTACATTACTACGATAGAAAAGAGGTGTTATTTGTGTAGTAACAGCGTTTAGCTCAGGAGTTATTGACTCGGGAAACTCCAATCTGTGAATATGTGACCAACTTCCTGCTCCTTCAGTTCTCTCCAGCGCTGGAAAGCTGATCCTATATTAACACGTCCTACTTCTTACCTTATCGTAAGTCTTTCTTCTCTTTCTTTCTTTGTTTTTATCCTCCATGTCAATGTTAAAACCGCTTTCTGCTAACGTCACACATGCGCACTGAACACTCTCTCCGCCCATATTGACAAGACACACCCCTTTCTGCTCTACACGTTTGTTTTGATTTTTGTTTAGTTTGTCGTCCCGACTCAGTTTTCTGAAGCATTTCACATGACCGTGATAAAAATTTGCCAAATGTGACAAAGACACACAATGGCGCACAACGGACTGAATTACTGTCAACTACTTGAAGAACGAGTATTTCTAGAAATATGATCACAGCTGACACGATCAGGGGCCAGTGGAGTGAGCGAGAAAGAGGAAACGTCATCATGAAAATGTACTTTTTTATTTCCTTGTAAAATCGAAAAGAATTTCTGACATGAAACTGGAGTTTAAAGTGTTATTTGTTGTGTAGTAATTACACAATGCAGCGTGCCGTCTCTCAGTCTCAGTCTCGTGTCCTTGTAGATACACTGAAAATATCTGTCACTACAATACACATCATGCATCGTGTTAATGTTAAGAAGTCGTAATACATGCGAGTGCAGCTTTTCTAGTTTTGTTAAAACAGACAAAGCGAAGAAACAGAAAAAAAAGCATGTGACAGGAAACAGATGAAACGTCGTTCTGTTCATCTTTTAAACATGAGCTGCGTCCCAACCGATGTACTACATGACTTACACTACGCATTATGTTCTCTAGTATTAAGTGTGTGAAGTTTAGTCTCAAAACTCACAGAAGTTTAGGTTAGTTTTAGTTCTAACTTTAGTTGTTTTCTTATCCAGTATCAGCGCCTGGTGGCTCCGCATCACTTCCTCTACATTACACACCTCGATTATATTTATTAAAATAACAGTGAATGATATTTTTCTTTCGGATAAGTGGTAGAAGATGAGTGAGAGAGAGTGAGTGAGATATTTTTCTTTATGCTGTGTGTTTGGTAAACTTGTGATGTCATCATTAATTCCAAAAATCGTTCTCTCTATTTATCCCTCATTCTTATTATTTGTATCGCAGCTTTATAGATCAAAGATTTTTTTTTAAAACTTTACTTCCCAAACATCGTAGGAGTGAAAAACAAAGTGAGCTATTTTTAGGTGTTTGAATGTTGCTTGAAAAACTGTTTTTTCATCCATTGTTTCTATAACATTTAGTCGCAACCAGCTGTCAGTGTTGCCGGTGTGTGTGTGTGGTCTTCCCCTGAGAGTCCTCAACGCCAGCAACAACAAACTCAACGCTTTGCCGGAAAGCATCGGCCAGCTCACCAGTCTCATGGAACTGGTACGTGTGTGTGTGTGTGTGTGTGTGTGTGTATGTGTGTTGTATGTGTGTGTAAGAAGCTCACATTGGGGATGGTGCTGTGTGTGTGTGTGTGTGTGTGTTGTGTGTGTAAGAATCTTACATTGGGGATGGTGCTGTGTGTGTGTTTGTGTGTGTGTTGTGTGTGTGTAAGAAGCTCACATTGGGGATGGTGCTGTGTGTGTGTGTTGTGTGTGTAAGAAGCTCACATTGGGGATGGTGCAGTTTGTGTGTGTGTGTGTGTGTTTGTGTGTGTGTTGTGTGTGTGTAAGAAGATCACATTGGGGATGGTGCAGTTTGTGTGTGTGTGTGTGTGTGTGTGTGTGTGTGCGTGTGTGTGTAAGAAACTCTCATTGGGGATGGTGCAGTTTGTGTGTGTGTGTGTGTGTGTGTGTGTGTGTGTGTGTGTGTGTAAGAAACTCTCATTGGGGATGGTGCAGTTTGTGTGTGTGTGTGTGTGTGTGTGTGTGTGTGTGTGTGTGTGTGTGTGCGCTTGCAGTCTTTTTTAAATTTCTGTTGACTTTTTTGCATATACATAAAAATTTCAGCTCAGTTAAAGTTCTCTCGTGAGTGACATGTGGGAGGATGTAGAGAGAGGTTTGCAGGTCATTCCAGAATCATAGGTTATTTTGCTGTTTGGCACAGCAGAGAAACACACACACACACACCCATGCACACACACACACACACACACACACACCATTTTGCAAGCACTGGATTCTCCTTTTAAACTCCTACCAGTGAAGACACACATGGAGTCTTTGTAAAGACTCGGCCTTCTAAAGTTCTTCCAGGAGCACATTGTTTACTTTTCCAGCAAGTCACAAGAAAGCCCTGATGAACATCTAAGGAACTGCAGGCCTCGCTTACTTCAGATAAGCTCAAGGATTACGATTCTACCATGAGATAAAATTGATGTTCGTAACAGAGCTGCCAACCAAGAGGGACACAGTGATGACTCCAGACCTTTTTGGATAATGTTAAGATGGATTTGTGATGTTCACCGTTGCAGTTTTAGAAGACATGGGTCGGTTCCTCCTGGTCCACAGACACACACACTATACTGACATTTAGAACATCACTGAAACATGGTGGTGGTGGTGTGGTGGTGTGGGGATGCAAGGCTGCTGCACGGTCTAGGTGACTTTCCGTTATGACACAAATGTGAATCCTGATGGAAATGATCTGGTCATCAGTCTGTGATCTGAAGCTCCTGAGCACGTTGTCAAATCCACATCTCAACGGCTCCAAAGAGAGATAATGAAGGTGTTGGAGTGACCTGGACAAACCCTGAGCTCCCTTTGTGCAGAAGAGTTCCTCCTCAGGGCTGTTAAAGTCTGATCTCCAGCTTTCAGAAGCCAGTTATTACACGTAGGGGCGATAACTTATTCACACAGTTAATAACCTTAACCTTCAATAAAGGAAACGATCATTTATGTATCATTATACATGTATAATAAGACATATAGTACTGTAATTATATAATCCCAGCTCCAGAAATATTGGCACCTCTGATAAAAAGAAGCTAGAAGGTTTTTGAGACTCGCTTAAACTCACCCTGAAAATATGAGACAAATCTAAGATCATTTTGGGACTTGTTTGTCTATTGACAGCTCCAGTAATTTCTGATTAATCTACACAACTGTGTATGTGTGTGTGTGTGTGTGTGTGTGTGTGTTGTCCCATTCAGGATGTGAGCTGTAATGAGGTCACAGCTCTCCCGCGCCAGATCGGACGCCTCAAAGCTCTACGAGAACTCAACGTGCGCCGGAACCTTCTGTGTGTCCTGCCTGAAGGTATGCAGAGCTTAAATAAGACATAATATACTGCCTGTGAGTGTGAGTGTGTCTGTGAGTGTGTGTGTGTCTGTGAGTGTGTCTGTGAGTGTGTGTGTCTGTGAGTGTGTGTGTGTCTGTGAGTGTTTGTGTGTCTGTGAGTGTTTGTGTGTCTGTGAGTGTTTGTGTGTCTGTGAGTGTTTGTGTGTCTGTGAGTGTGTGTGTGTCTGTGAGTGTTTGTGTGTCTGTGAGTGTTTGTGTGTCTGTGAGTGTTTGTGTGTCTGTGAGTGTGTGTCTGTGAGTGTTTGTCTGTGAGTGTTTGTGTGTCTGTGAGTGTGTGTGTGTGTCTGTGAGTGTTTGTGTGTCTGTGAGTGTTTGGGTGTCTGTGAGTGTTTGTGTGTCTGTGAGTGTTTGTGTGTCTGCGAGTGAGTGCGTGTGTGTCTGTGAGTGTGTGTCTGTGAGTGTGTGTCTGTGAGTGTGTGTCTGTGAGTGTGTTTCTGTGAGTGAGTGTGTATGTGTCTGTGAGTGTTTGTGTGTCTGTGAGTGTGTGTCTGTGAGTGTTTGTGTGTCTGTGAGTGTTTGTGTGTCTGTGAGTGTGTATCTGTGAGTGTGTGTCTGTGAGTGTTTGTGTGTCTGTGAGTGTGTGTCTGTGAGTGTTTGTGTGTCTGTGAGTGTGTGTGTGTCTGTGAGTGTTTGGGTGTCTGTGAGTGTTTGTGTGTCTGTGAGTGTTTGTGTGTCTGTGAGTGAGTGTGTGTGTGTCTGTGAGTGTTTGTGTGTCTGTGAGTGTGTGTCTGTGAGTGTGTGTGTGTCTGTGAGTGTTTGTCTGTGAGTGAGTGTTTGTGTGTCTGTGAGTGAGTGTTTGTGTGTCTGTGAGTGTTTGTCTGTGAGTGTGTGTATGTGAGACACCTGAGATAGGCACAGGCTCCACGTGACCCGAGGTAGTTCTGATAAGTGGTAGAACATGAGAGAGTGAGATATTGTCCGTAGTATCCAGTTAGCATTGATGGAAGATGTTAAAAAAGGTTGTGAAAGGTCGAGCCCCTGATTTATTGCTGTTCTCTTACACGATGATCCTTGAAGTAATTATTAATTGTGTAAATTGTGTTTCCGTGAGCGGGTCATTAATGAACAGATCTTTATCTCTTGTTGTGAAGACAAAATTGTCAGCAATGTTGTTACTTTAGTCCTGTGATAATTATTAAAATCTGGGTGATAACAGCATCAGTCTGTATTCTTAACTCTGTGTGTGTGTGTGTGTGTGTGTGTGTGTGTGTGTGTGTGTGTGTGTGTGAGACAGACTTGGCAGATCTACCTCTGGTAAAGTTTGATTTTTCCTGTAATAAAGTTTCCACTATTCCAATCTGCTACCGCAAAATGACTCAGCTCCAATCACTACATCTAGAGAATAACCCACTACAGAGCCCTCCAGCACAGGTAACACACACACACACACACACACACACACACACACACACAGAAACATTTGTGATGATTTATTATCCTGACTGTCTGTCTGTTGCAGATTTGTATAAAAGGGAAGGTGCACATATTTAAGTACCTCACAATGGAGTCGTGTCGCAGCGACAAGATGGCCGACGCCCTCTACCTGCCTGTTATTGACCACCTCGGCCTATCACGTCCCACCGCTGGCAGGTCAGATTTATAGACAGATACCTATAAACCGTCATGGATTAGAGAGGTTCCGATTTACAGACTGTGTAGTTCACCTGTAGTCTTTACACATAGTGACACAGTTATGCAGAAAACCCACAATCTGGGTGTGAGAAGGTTGGGACACCAGAGAACCAGCATACCAGTGGGTTTGTAAAGTCTCCTAAAGGACCCAAAGCTATGGGGGAGAATGAGAGAGGTTCGGATAGTGACCAACATGGAATATACCTTTGTAGACACCTCAGAGCTGGGCAACTGGAGCTGCTTCTCATAATCTGGTGGCAGAACCTTATTGGTGGAAGCAGGAGACACTTTGACACGTGTTTGGATGGGATTTCCTGGGAACTGGGGGCTCTTGCTTACTGGTCTTAGTCTAACTCTAGATCAGGCAGGAGGCCTCATTAAGACTTGTGGATGGAGGCTTTAGGAGATGCAGGAGATCTTATTTTCTTGCACTTTCCATTATGTCAAGACACAAATATATGGATATACTTACAAATACTCACAGCCTTAATAAACATATAAGTAAGACATATTTATCTAGAGCAGATGAGAGGTTAAGGGCCTTGCTCAGGGGCCCAGCAGTGCAGGTTTGTTGCTCTTGGGACTTGAACTAAAAGCCCTACCGAACACTTGTCCAACACCTTAACCATTACTTTGAACTTAACCCTCTGCACCTCACACACACCTGAACACACAGATGACAGTCTGTAGTAACTGTTCAGGCTGTAGGCATGAGAAAGTGGAGCCAGTTAGACAATGATATGAGTGGCAGATAAAAAAAGAAAGACGTACGTAATTCGTCTGGTCTCAGTGGAACCGTTTTAATAGACTGAGGATGTGACATAGCTGCTGAGAGGGAGGGTGAAGGAGAGAGGTTTCAGATGAGGATCATTAGCTCCTTCTCTCTCTCTATGTATTTGTTTTTCTCTCTCAGTACGGAGGACATTGATCAACATCGGAAGCTTGACAGCGACTCTGGGCTGGGAAGTGATAATGGAGACAAGCGGCTTTCTGCCACAGAGGTTAGTCTGCATTTGTGTCTGTCTGTCTGTGTGTGTGTCTGTGTCTGTGTGTGTGTGTGTGTGTGTGTGTGTGTCTGTGTGTGTGTCTGTGTGTGTGTGTGTCTGTGTGTGTGTGTGTGTCTGTGTGTCTTTGTATGTGTGTCTGTGTGTGTGTGTTTGTGTCTGTCTGTGTGTGTCTGTGTGTGAGTCTGTGTGTGTGTGTGTGTGTGTCTGTGTGTGTGTCTGTGTCTGTGTGTGTGTGTGTCTCTGTGTGTGTCTGTGTGTGTGTCTGTCTGTGTGTCTGTGTGTGTGTCTGTGTGTGTCTGTGTATGTGTGTCTGTGTGTGTGTTTGTGTCTGTCTGTGTGTGTCCGTCCGTGTGTGTGTCTGTCTGTCTGTGTGTTTCTGTCTGTGTGAGTGTTTCTGTGTGTGTGTGTTTCTGTGTGTTTCTGTCTGTGTGTGTTTCTGTGTGTGTCTGTCTGTGTGTGTGTTTCTGTGTGTGTGTGTGTGTGTGTGTGTGTCTGTGTGTGTCTGTGTGTTTCTGTGTGTGTGTGTGTGTCTGTGTGTGTGTCTGTCTGTCTGTGTGTGTCTGTGTGTTTCTGTGTGTGTGTCTGTGTGTGTGTCTGTGTGTGTGTGTGTGTGTGTGTGTGTCTGTGTGTGTGTATGTCTGTCTGTGTGTGTCTGTGTGTGTGTCTGTGTGTGTGTGTGTGTGTCTGTGTGTGTGTCTGTGTGTGTGTGTGTGTGTGTGTGTGTGTGTGTAGTGTCATGTTTTCTCTTAAACTTTGTTTAACTCTACACACGTTAGTAAACACTGAAAATGGTCAATGTGTAATCAGTATTATATTTGTGTGTGTGTGTTTCATTTGTGTGTGTGTGTGTGTGTGTGTGTGTGTGTGTGTGTTAGCCATCTGACGAGGACAGTCTGAGTCTTAATGTCCCCATGTCCAACATCACAGAAGAGGAAGGAATATGTAAAGATGATTCTATCGAGCATATCAGTTCCATGACAGGTAACACCACACACACCCACACACACACACCCACACACACACACACACACACACACACACACACACACACACACACACACACACAAACACACTGTAGGAAGTGAAAGGAGTGGAACTCAGACATCCTCTTGCTGACACCAACACACTGAGACCAAAGACAACAGACTGTTATGTAATTCCACATGGCTGTGTGTGTGTGTTTGTGTGTGTGTGTGTGTGTGTGTGTGTGTGTGAGAGAGAGAGAGACCAGGGTTTGACCTGAGGCAGGGTTTAGGATGTAAAGATACATGAGAGGAAGTAGCTGTCAGCACACAGGGAGAATTGTAGGAGGTTGCTGAAAGCTTTAGAGGGAAACCAGCTGCACTGCACAGAGACCTTTTTTATTTCAGTAGATCATTATTTTATTTTAGAATTCACACAAAAAACAACACGCCATGTTTATACGTTTGTAGACTTTTTCATCTTTCTGACAACGTATATATTATATATTTATATACTAATATAAACCTCTGGATGATTGTCCACGTCTTTGACCGTGTCTGTTATTTACATATTTCTATGTGATTTAATGATTCAGGATTCTTTCCAAAGAGTAAAGCGAGGCAGGAAAGGTTCAAGCAAATATTACTATGATATGATGAGCAGGTTTGTGTGTATGTATGTCTTTTTTTTTTTCACACTGAAGTGTTGTGTGTTTGTGTGTTTGTGTGTAGCAGACCAAGGCCCTTCAGATTCAGGACAGTTTGGCTACAGAGATTCTTCCTATACGACTCGATTCATCAACTACATCAAGGTAAGTCACACATCCCAGACCTCCTGTGGTCTTTTAGCAGTTACGTTGATTTGCTCACCTGATGGAAGGTGAGGTGAGGTGAAGGTGTGTTTCTTCTGAACTTCTGTTCTGCAGTGTTCACAAAGCTGTTTTGTGTGGTTATGAGCTGCTCATGATTTAAATGCAAAACTACAAGCAAACTGTAGGAAAAATGTTTCATTGTATTGTTCAGCCAATTTATTACACAGAATTAACTGTACTGAGGGGGCACTGTGGCTTAGTGGTTAGCACGTTCTCCTCACACATCCAGGGTTGGGGGTTCGAATCCTGCCTCCACCTTGTGTGTGTGGAGTTTGCATGTTCTCCCCGTGCCTCGGGGGTTTCCTCCGGGTACTCCGGTTTCCTCCCCTGGTCCAAAGACATGCATGGTAGGTTGATTGGCATCTCTGGAAAATTGTCTGTAGTGTGTGATTGTGTGAGTGAATGAGTGTGTGTGTGTGTGTGTGTGTGTGTGTGCCCTGTGATGGGTTGGCACTACGTCCAGGGTGTATCCTGCCTTGATGCCCGATGACGCCTGAGATAGGCACAGGCTCCTCGTGACCCGAGGTAGTTCGGATAAGCGGTAGAAGATGAGTGAATGAATTAACTGTACATACTTATGTATGTGGATTCCAATACTGTTCACTATATAATTAGAAAATTTATATTGAACCGGTGCTAATTTTTGTTACTTGCAGTTATGGTGTAAATCTTTATATAGGTATATATAATATATATATAACCTATATATATATATAGGTACTGTCAGCGACGCGGGGATAAAATAGACCCAAATGCAGGGTAGCATAAAATAAACTGAATTTTTATTAACTAAAAACATGAAAGCATGTGGCTAAAATCTGGGCTGAGTCCTGACACCTGCTTATTTATGTAGTTATCCAATCAGCCAATCATGAGGCAGCAGCTCAGTACATTAAATTCATTCAGACTCAAGTCAAGAGCTTCAGTTAAAGGTGGGGTCTCCGTTGTTTGAAAGCCAATGTTGACATTTGAAATCAACAAAACAAACACGCCCCTAACCCAAATGGGTCCCAAGCCTGTATTGACACTCTCTCCGCCCATATTGACAAGACACGCCCCTTTCTGCTCATTGGCTACACGTTAGTTTTGTTTTTGTTTTTGTAGTTTTCTGAAGCATTTCTCAAACAACGGAGACCCCACCTTTAATGTTCACATCAATCATCAAGCATTATGTATCGCAGAAATCTGCTTCGTTACCCTTTATTACATATTCTCCTTTGAGCTTGCTAACTTCCTGTGCTAACATTAACACATGGGCATCGTGGGTCTGATAATAAACAGTTCAGAGATTTTATTTGCTATGTCATAGCTTTCATTCTTTAAGCCAGCTGGTGATTTTGTGAACTTGTAAGTGGGTTTCAGTATCTGGAACTGGCAAAAGGATGTGTGTGTGTATATGTATGTGTGTTTGCGTGTGTGTGTGTGTGTGTGTGTGTGTGTGTGAGTCACTGCAGTAACAAAGGCCTATTATGAATTTCAGCCAGTCAGTCCCTTACTGTGCCGTCACATGACAAGTTGCAGCTGGAGATGATGTGTGTGTGTGTGTGTGTGTGTGTGTGTGTGTGTGTGTGTGTGTGTGTGTGTGTGTAGGGTCGAGGTGTTGACTTCGACGAGCCCCTCAGAATCGAGGAAGACAGTAACTGGGCAGCTGAGCAGTCGTGAGTATCCTGTTTTTGACTCTTTTTCCATCCTTCTGTCTCCACTCGGCTCATTGGAGTTCATAACTACACCTTAATAACACCCCTCTCTCTCATACAGGTCAAAGGTTAACCTGATCAGCCCTCTGAAAGAGGCAGTGGACCTGCTGCAGAATCCTAACAGGTGAATGATGTTCACCTGTTAACCAGATACTCAATATAATAGCAATTCATATTACAAGCCAAAACCATGAGATATAATCATCATCATCCTGATTTAATTCATTCACTCTGATGAATTTCAGTTTATGTGGAGGTTTTGAATGAACTTATTATCTTTATGTGTGTGTGTGTGGTGTGTGTGTGTGTGTGTGTGTGGTGTGTGTGTTCAGAGTGAACATGAGCTCATCTGATTTGTCTGGAATTAAACTCTACCCAGTGGAAATGGTCACAGTGGACGAATCTCTTAAGTAAGACGTGAGACATTTCTACTGTGATAACACACTGAACTCACACCAATGTTGATTTATCTTCATGCAGTAACAGTTCTCTAGAAACAGCTCATTCATAGGGACTCGTACAGTGGACACTTTATAACACTTATTTTCAGAGTAATAATAAACGGACGAAAAAGTTGACAAAGAAAAAAGATTAATAAAGGCAAGATTTCTGTAAGGAGTCTCCAGTGTTAGTGCTTTCTAATAGTTATAGTTTTTTGCGTGGGAAAAACAGGGAAGCTGTAACAGGGAAGACAGGATGACATCACCGTTATTAAGGTGAATTATAAGTCTTTATTTTATTCTCTTTTCTTCCCCCCCTCAGTGGTCAGGAGAGTGAAGATGGACAGACGACGCCTAAGGTAACGTTTCCCGTGTGTCACCTCTGTAGAATGTTTCCCATCAACCTGTACTAATATTACAGGTCATGATAACAGGTTAACGTCATTGTGATGTTTATTTACTCACAAAAGTTCTTGGTTTAGAACCTAACACATCTATAACACATTATAACGCTGGTCATTTTTATAGCGAAGAGCAAAAGTTGTTGAGAGACTTTATGTTTACGGCACAATCGTCCTTCTGATTTATCAAAGCATGTGTATGTACGTCTGTACACGACTGATACTGAGAAACACATCGCTAGAAAAATCTGTAAACGTATATATGATGTATTGTAGCCTGAGCGATGAGAAAATGTGTGTGTGTGATGTGTGTCTGTGTGTGGTGTGTGTGTGGTGTGTGTGTGTTTGTGGTGTGTGTTTGTGTGTGTGGTGTGTGTGTGTGTGTCTGTGTGGTGTGTGTGTGTGTTGTGTGTGGTGTGTGTGTGTGTGTGTGTGGTGTGTGTGTCTGTGTGGTGTGTGTGTATGTGTGTTTGTGGTGTGTGTGTCTGTGTATGTGTGTGTGTGTGTGGTGTGTGTGTGTGGTGTGTGTGTATGTGTGTGTGGTGTGTGTGTGGTGTGTGTCTGTGTGGTGTGTGTGTGTGTGGTGTGTGTGTATGTGTGGTGTGTGTGTGGTGTGTGTCTGTGTGGTGTGTGTGTGTGTGTATGTGTGTTGTGTGTGTGTGTGTGTGTGGTGTGTGTGTATGTGTGTTTGTGGTGTGTGTGTCTGTGTGTCTGTGTGGTGTGTGTGTGTATGTGTGTGTGGTGTGTGTATGTGTGTGTGTATGTGTGAGTGTGTGTGTATGTGTGTGTGTGTGGTGTGTGTGTGTCTGTGTGGTGTGTGTGTGTATGTGTGTGTGTATGTATTGTGTGTGTGTGTTTGTGTGTGGTGTGAGTGTGTGTGTATGTGTGTGTGGTGTGAGTGTGGTGTGTGTGTGGTGTGAGTGTGGTGTGTGTGGTATGTGTGTTTGTGTGGTGTGTGTGTATGTGTGTTTGTGGTGTGTGTGTCTGTGTATGTGTGTGTGTGTGTGGTGTGTGTGTGTGGTGTGTGTGTATGTGTGTGTGGTGTGTGTGTGGTGTGTGTCTGTGTGGTGTGTGTGTGTGTGGTGTGTGTGTGTGTGGTGTGTGTGTATGTGTGTGTGGTGTGTGTGTGGTGTGTGTCTGTGTGGTGTGTGTGTGTATGTGTGTTGTGTGTGTGTGTGTGTGGTGTGTGTGTATGTGTGTTTGTGGTGTGTGTGTCTGTGTGTCTGTGTGGTGTGTGTGTGTATGTGTGTGTGGTGTGTGTATGTGTGTGTATGTGTGAGTGTGTGTGTATGTGTGTGTGTGTGGTGTGTGTGTGTCTGTGTGGTGTGTGTGTGTATGTGTGTGTGTATGTATTGTGTGTGTGTGTTTGTGTGTGGTGTGAGTGTGTGTGTATGTGTGTGTGGTGTGAGTGTGGTGTGTGTGTGGTGTGAGTGTGGTGTGTGTGGTATGTGTGTTTGTGGTGTGTGTGTCTGTGTATGTGTGTGTGGTGTGTGTGTGTGTGTGTGTGGTGTGTGTGTATGTGTGTGTGTGGTGTGTGTGTGTGGTGTGTGTGTATGTGTGTGTGTGGTGTGTGTATGTGTGTGTGTATGTGTGAGTGTGTGTGTATGTGTGTGTGTGTGGTGTGTGTGTGTCTGTGTGGTGTGTGTGTATGTGTGTGTGTATGTATTGTGTGTGTGTTTGTGTGTGGTGTGAGTGTGTGTGTATGTGTGTGTGGTGTGAGTGTGGTGTGTGTTGTGTGTGTGTATGTGTGTTTGTGGTGTGTGTGTTTGTGGTGTATGTGTATGTGTGTGTGGTGTGAGTGTGGTGTGTGTGGTGTGTGAGTGTGGTGTGTGTGGTGTGTGTGTTTGTGGTGTGTGTGTTTGTGGTGTGTGTGGTGTGTGTGTGTGGTGTGAGTGTGTGGTGTGAGTGTGGTGTGTGTGTGTTTGTGGTGTGTGTGTTTGTGGTGTGTGTGGTGTGTGTGTGGTGTGAGTGTGGTGTGTGTGTGTGTGTTTATTTGGCTCTTTGTTGAGTTTGAGATGTCTCCAGTTTCTTGTGGAAATGCTTCTGTGGCTGCTTGTAAAACCCCAGAGTAGGATTTGAAGACCATACACACTTCCTACCATAGAGACAGTCTCATGGTCCTGCATGTGCAGGTGTAGTTCTGAAACACTTTAATGTTTGTCCTCCATTTCCTGAGCTTCAGACGTCAGTAAACTGTGTCACGATCTTGTGGTAGCGGCAGTGTGCATGAGTTTGTGTGTGCTTGTGTGTGTGTATGGTGTGTGTGTATGTGTGTGTGTATGTGTGTGTGTATGTATTGTGTGTGTGTTTGTGTGTGTGAGTGTGTGGTGTGAGTGTAAACTGTGTGTAAATGTGTCACGATCTTGTGGCAGTGTGCATGAGTTTGTGTGCGCTTGTGTGTGTGTGGTGTGTGTGTGTATGTGTGCGTGTGTATGTGTGTGTATGTATTGTGTGTGTGTTTGTGTGTGTGAGTGTGTGGTGTGAGTGTAAACTGTGTGTAAATGTGTCACGATCTTGTGGCAGTGTGCATGAGTTTGTGTGCGCTTGTGTGTTGTCATGTGTTCAGTAAAATGTAGCACGTATAGGAATGTGTTGGATGTGTGATGTGATCAGTGACGTGATCAGTCTGTCTGTAGTCTGTCAGTCGGATCCAAATGTCCACTGCTGTACTAACTAAGGTCAGGTTAACAGGTTTATTCGATTATTTACTAATTCTTTTAACTGAAACTAGCAGGAAGGACGAAGCTTAACGTAGAAGGCGCTGGACTATTTTTATTAATGTTAGTCGTTAAGAGAAGACGCAGTGTGTTATACAAATTTATACCACAGCACTGTTGAATTCTCGAATCTGATTGGTCAGAATGGTGGCGATGGAGGAAACATCATGTTTGACCAGACGACCTTCGGAGTATTCGTCCGAAAGTCTGAGATTTCCGCGAGTGTTAGGATTTATGTGGAATTATGATTGGAACAAACAGATTTGGGAAATGGTCCAAATAGGGTCAAGGTCACAGCAAGGTCAAAGGGCTGAAAGGATAAAGTAAAGTAAAGTATCCATTTAATTTAAATACCTTGTAAATGCTGATTTATTTAACATGTATTTTACAACATTAACTGTGAACAAATCGCTGTGGATTAAGAGGAATAAAACACACAAGGACTCGCTGTTATTAGAAAATAATCCACTTTAAATTAATAATCACACGACGCTAATCACGTGTCGTGATTTTATTCCTAACATGTTTTATATATCGTCGCTGTCAGACGGAATCCTCGTATCTCCAAAACCGTTATTCTTCAGGACATTAAAAAAACGCCGTACCTTATCTGCAGTACACAGGGTTTAGTCCGCGTTACAGTGGATTGTCTTGCGCTAAATTCCTGTCCTCAGACGAGCACCAGAACTAGCGGGGGTCAAGATTTTTTTTCTTTGAGCCCAGTGTTTTGAAGACATTTACCTCAGAAGACGTGTTGATTCGTTGCGACTCTTCTTGAGGAGAAATATGACGTGAAGCTCTCCCACGGAGTGAGGAAGAGGTGGACAGTTGAAGTGTCCAATGGAGTTATGAGATTTGCGCTCAAGCTATTTTCAAGACTTTAGATTGGTTAATAACTTGTAAAAATAACAGACCCACGTGGGGACTGACCAATAGCATCGATATGTGAAAAAATATGAAATTGACCAAATTTGGACATACGAGGTTTCCGCCCGACAGCCACAATATGTAAATTTTGCCACAGAAAATGTTCAAAAATAATGATTTCTTCTTCTATTGAAAATAAAAAGCTCTCAGTAGTGGACTCTTCCTTTGGGATCTGACTGTAAGGCTCTAACGTGCCTGTTTGCTCATACGTTCGGACTTCCATGCTAGCTCCTGCTTCTGTGTGCTAGCCGTCGTGAAGTGTGTGTGGTGGATAGTTTGTGTGGCCTTAGCTGTTAAAGACATGAAGCTGTTAGGAGTCGTGCGGTGTCGTTGTTATTGAAGGACGGTCCGGATGAAGGCTGGGAGTTCCAGAGGAAGAGGCAGTACATTCTCAAACGGGCTCGTCTGGAGGCCCAGCTCGCGTGCCAGCAGTACACCTTCTATGTGGCTCAAAAGGTAATCTAGAAAACATGCTGTAGTCTGGAGAACTTACTGTAGTCTTCTAGACTAGGAAACTACAACAGGAAACCACGTCTGCCTTTGAAGCACATCTTAATCAGTTCTTCTGAAATTTTTAATGTTGTGGAGTAAAATAAAAATAAAAGGGCAGTAGAACAAGAACCAGGAGGTGTTGATAAGGTCTCAGTCAGCTCCGTAGGTAGATATGCGTCACTATGTCATGTGGCTTATACTTCTTACTCCAAGCAGGATTCGAGTCTAGCTGGTAAAATAAAAAACATCGTTACAAACTTAAACTAGCGATATAAAGAAATAATCATTTCAGAGCTACAAGAAGTCAAAGATAGTTTGGTTCATCCAATGTTCTCTAGCTGTGAGGCTTCAGAAATGATGATGTCATTTCCAGAAAAAGAACATAGTGTGTCTCAACACTTCCTACATTTTGTGGTGCATTGTGGGATTTTTAAGAGAGCAAATGCTACAGAAGGATCGTGCGACCGAGACAAAATGGCCGAGCCCCCGATCGACTCTCCGATTATTGAACTAGAGAGTTGACTGAGTTAAAATTAGACTAATATAATAGATTAATGTTATGTTTATTAATAATATATAAAGTGACGAGTTCTCAAATTGCGGACAAGTCGACCTCGGATCTAAAGCGTACTGTTGGTGAAAGTCCAGAACATTAAATAGCTGTAATATTTGTCGGAGGAGGTTCGTAATCTCCTAACGTTTTATAGTATTCTTTTGTTTGTTTGTGTTTTTAAAGGTGCAAAACAAACGTCCCTGGTGTACAGTATGTCTAGTGTAAGCACATATCAACACCAGGAAGTGTCACTGTAAACTAGAAAACCCCGTTCACATTTGACACGCCGTCTTTAAACAATATTTGTTTTTGATTTTATCTATTAGACGAGTTTCCAGGACAGATGGAGCTCAGCGGTAAAAGGAAGAGATGATTGTAGAATCAGAAATAACTCTTCTGGAATACAAATAATATAAATAAAGCAGGAACTATATTCTAGCTCACCGGTTAAAGTCACGGTGGAAGGACGAGTTTTTATATAATAGTCCAGCGACTTTCACTATGATCGTATTATAACTCCAGACTTTTACACGTACAAACTTTACACATTTTTCAATGCAGTTCAACGTCTAAGTCTTTGTTAGCATGACCTCTTTTGGTATAAAAATAAATATACCATTCATTCATTCATTCATCTTCTACCGCTTATCCGAACTACCTCGGGTCACGGGGAGCCTGTGCCTATCTCAGGCGTCATCGGGCATCAAGGCAGGATACACCCTGGATGGAGTGCCAACCCATCACAGGGCACACACACACACACTCTCATTCACTCACACAATCACACACTACGGACAATTTTCCAGAGATGCCAATCAACCTACCATGCATGTCTTTGGACCGGGGGAGGAAACCGGAGTACCCGGAGGAAACCCCCGAGGCACGGGGAGAACATGCAAACTCCACACACACACAAGGCGGAGGTGGGAATCGAACCCCCAACCCTGGAGGTGTGATGCCAACGTGCTAACCACTAAGCCACCGTGTCCCCCATAAATATACCAAAATACAAGAATTTCTCTTCTCAGTAAACAGGAGATTGACATGTGATTAACCTTCTAGTGACCCAACGCCCACAGAAGCTCCGCCCCTTTTCACTTTTAACGTGCTGGTGATGGTTCCTGGACTCGTGTTGGATTCTTGCTGCTTTAGATTCATAACTATAAAAGCACACATTATGGTGACACTGTGACACGGCGGACAGTGCTGCTGCCTCACAGTTCTAGGCTTCTCTCTTCAGTGCTGAGATGTTTTTTAGGGAATGAGTTTCAGTGCACTAGAAGGATTTTGCGATGAAGACAGAACATAAAATGGCGACTTCCTGATCAGACAGTAAACCGGAGAGTTGTTTTATTGCTTCAGACCGTCTTCATATGCACCACGTTCACGTGGAAGCTCGTGACTTTAGTCGACTAGCTTGGCTTTGTTGGATTTTGAGTGTTTTTGGTGCCACACTGTACTGAGAACAAAGAGAACTGGCAGCAAGTTCTACCAAGAGGAAGAGAAGACGAGATAATGAAGAAAGAACAGGGCCTTGTTGTACTTCTTCACACACTTTATTATGGTGACTGAACACAACTTTATGGTCTAAAGTTTCTTTTGAAATATATTTCATGTTTTAGGGTGAGACGATTTGTGAGGAGAAGACAGACGACTGTCGAGCAGAGCAAGAGAATGTGAGTAACTCTGTTCTGTACCAAAAACACACAGCAGCACAACAACATTATGTTATAAATATTTAAAATACACACGTGTGTTTTGTGACCTGGAAAGTGTTTATAGATCACATCTTAATTATAATATATTTTAAACAAACACGATAACAGAGTGAAGCCCAGAGTCCAGTGTTTTCACCACCGTTCGGCTTGAAGCCTCGATCAGGTGAGCATGATGTACACACACACACACACACACACATATACACACTCATACACACAAACACACACATGCACAAACACACACACATACACATATACACACACACATACACACAAACACGTACACATACACACAAACACACACATACACACACACACAAACACACACAAACACATAATACACACACACACGCACAAACACACACGCACAAACACACACATACAAACACACACACAAACACATACACACACACACACATACACACACACATACAAACACACACACAAACACATACACATACACACGCACACATACACACAAACACAAACACATATACACACACATACACACACACATACACACGCACACATACACACAAACACACACACAAACACACACACATACACATATACACACACTCATACACACAAACACACACATGCACAAACACACACAAACACACACATACACATATACAAACACACTCATACACACAAACACATACACTTTCACATATACACATACACACACACACAAACACATACACATATACACACACACTCATACATACAAACACACACATGCACAAACACACAAGCACACACAAATACACACACAAACTCACACACAAACACACACATACAGTACACACACAAAGACACACACACACACACACACATATACACACATATACACACATAAACAAACACACACACAAACACACACACTCCTAATTTCTTCTTAGGACATTGATTTTTTAGTCTGGAAATGTATAAAGATACAAATGAAAAGACAGAAGAAGAAGTGCCCCTTTCATTTTTAGTTATTTATTTTAAATTATTTTGGAAGAAATATTGTGTAGACTTCAACTGTGTTGTTATCTGATTCACTTTTATTAATATTATTCATAATTACTTCCTTACTATGTTATCTGTAAATCCAAGCCTTTACAATTTGGTTTCTCCTCATTGTTCACTATAAATCCATAAATCACTAAAGGTTCCCACATATTTTCACGCTGGGTTTCTTCACTGCTGTCGTTCCATTGAGTGAAATTCACTCATCAGTGTTTTTCAGGACCAAAATACCTTCGTCCTCATTATAGATCTATAGATACTTGTGATATTAAACTGTAAAATAAACGAATAAAACAAAAGTGCAGATTGTAGATTATCACATAGAAACAGTTCAGTTCACAAACCATGTAAAAACTAGTGAACCTGCATGTGTGTTAGCATGTCATCGTCGTCACGTCGACGTTAGCCGTGTGCTGCGTTCATCTGCTAACGTTAACATTTGTAGTGAGCTGCGTTCAGAATAAAGATATTAACATTAAAAAGTCTACATAATTAACTTTATTATTTATTAGTAGCTTCATCAGTAACTTAATCTGTGCATTAAAAAAAAGCCATTCAGTTCCTGCTAATGATTAGCCTCGCGCTTCCTTTAATTAATAGCTAACACTAGTGATACGCTCTGTCTCAAAGTTGTTCTGATCACCGTAGCAGCAAACTTGATTTGTAAAAGATCAGTTTTTCTGTTTATTTTAGTATTTAGTATTTCTTGTTAGTACATTATAGTGTTGGTTAAGTGGTATTGTTAGCGTTAGTGTTTATTCATGCTGGTCTGTATAGCACTGTGTGTGTGTGTGTGTGTGTGTATATTTGTATGCGTGTGTTTGTGTGTGTGTTTGTGCGCGTGTGTATGTTTATGTGTATGTGTGTGTGTTTGTGCGTATGTGTGTGTATGCGTGTGTTTGTGTGTGTGTGTGTTTGTGTGCGTGTGTATGTTTGTGTGTATATGTGTATGTGTGTGTTTGTGCGTATATGTGTGTGTGTGTATTGAAATGCTGCTAACTTTGTATTATTTACTGTCTAATCCTAATTTTTGACATTTTCTTTGACCCCTGTCTTGTCTGCACTAACACTCCTCCATGTGTGGAACATCTTTGTCCCTCCCACTTCTCCCTATGTGCTCCTGTGTGTAGCTCCTCCCCCTGTCCCTTGCTCACCTTTGTCCATCAGTAGAGACACACCCACTAGGCCTCATGATGGACGTGTTCCTCTCAGTGGTACGTCTTCACACTAACTCATGCTGTCTAATCTGCAGAATTTACTGTTAGTTTCATTCATTCTTTCTCTCACAATCACTTTCTCTATTTTTTTATTTTCTTTGATGACGTATAAAACACACACAAATAAACACACACACATAAACACACACATAAACTCAGACAAACACACACATAGACACACACATACACATACACACACATAAACACACACACAAACACAGATACACACATAAATACACACATATACACACAAACACACGTACCCACACACAAATGCATACACACACACACATAAACTCAGACAAACACACACACACACACATACACACACACACACACACATAGACACACATACACATACACACACACACATAAACACACACACACATACATAAAAACACACACAAATACACACATATACACACAAACACACGTACCCACACACAAATACATACACACACACACACACATAAACTCAGACAAACACACACACACAGACACACACCCACACACACACATACACACACATAAACACACACAAACACAGATACACACATACATAAAAACACACACATAAATACACACATATACACACAAACACACGTACCCACACACAAATATATACACACACACACACACATAAACACAGAC